>NW_021849121.1:622492-630785 GCF_003651465.1 Formica exsecta | reverse complement strand
GGTTAAAACTTTTATTAATTGAACTCAGATGTTAAATTATTAAAAGAATTGAAAAAAGTGTAAAAATAACACAATGTACATACATTTTTAATTTTACACAATAAATATGTTCCGTATTATTAGCGACAGGATTTATGTGTTAAAATTTACAGAAAAAAATATTTATTTTATTTTATAATAAGAGTGAGAGTGACTACAGATCGTCAATAACGGTTTTTTTTCTAAATTAATTTTATCATTAGAAATATGTTGATTTTACATAAAATTTATTTCAGATCACTATGAAGTTCGGATTCATTTTGTGTTGAGATATTAACATAGTATTAGTGTCATCATTTATATCTATATTATGTTGAATTAATACAAAAATGTGGATCGTTTGGGACATGCTATATACGTTAAATTTAAGCCAAATTTTTCAACTATTTATTTTTACGAGATTAATATAAGTGTATATGTATGTAAGGAATAATAATTTTCAAAATAACCTGTTCTAAGTAGGCCTCGATACGGAGGATTTAGGAGAGACACATTTCTTTCGGCGTTGACGCGAACACGCGATGCCGGATACGATCGAATTTCACGGAACACGCCGCATAATCGAGATATGACTCACAATCACGGTGATTTCAACGACTCGCTTCATCGTAATGCAAAACGACGGAAATAATATCTCTTTATGCAGAATATTACGATTCTTGGAAAACGATGTATGTATACTCCATTTAATCGCATTGATAAATATTAAAGTAGGGAGTAGGAGCCGCTACAGATATATCGCTCTAATAATATAATCGCTCACCATCGGGTAGGAATCCATAACGAGCCTCGTCAAGGTGTTGCCCGCCTGCGAATGGAGGCCGCTTATTCTTCCTCCGTGTCTCGCTATTCTCGACAGGCTGATCGGGATGGATGCTGTGCTCGGTCCATCCGACGCCTCGAGCACGAATTGTCGTCGCGCTCGATCGCGTGTCGTTCACCCTCCTCGGTGGAGATACTTTAAATTCGACAGCGCGTCGTTGAATCATGTACACACTTTGCACTTTTCGCGCGACGTTTTCCTCAAACGATATTATCGTTGATGAGAGATTCTCACTGTGACTCGGAGAGCGCGCGTATTTTTAAAAACGCGCTTGACAAATGAATCTCGAGCGGCGCGACAGTGTCGCGGGCGCCTATTTTCGAAAACACGCTCTCGACTTAAGACGAATGAAGACCGACCGGATATACGCGAGAGAGAATCGGTGTATTTCCGATTCGAAGATGCGGGATCGACACGATCACTGCTGGACCTGGACGACGACGTATCTCGATGCGCATGCCAGCGAGAGGAGAACGCAGGTTAAACGCGCGGCCGATCCGTCGCGCGAGCGCGTTTCGAGCCGACTACCACTCGTGCGCGTCCGTCGACGTTCGGGGCTACTCGGTCTCGGTCGCGTCGCGTCGCCATCTCGTTCGGTTCGGTCCAGTGCGCGGGCGGATGCGGCCGACCACGAATCGGGGAGAGATGATGTGTTTTCGTCGAAAGAGTCCGAAGTCCGTCCAGCGTGTGCGAGACAATTGATGCTGATTTCTTCTCCTCTTCCGTCGTGTTTTGTAGCTTGTTACAATTCTCTGTAATACATGTATTCATACACATTTTCGAAATTTTCGACAGACACATGCACCACGTTCGCTTATACAGGATGTTAAGAAAAAGAAAACAAGTCCTAATAAACATAGGTCGAAAAATTAATATTTTGGAATTATGAACAATTCTTTAATAAGGAAGATTACTATCCATATTTTCAGTCAAAGGAAGAGTTTAAAGAATTGTATAGAAAAGCTTCTGTAAATTTTGGAGAATTACTTCACGGAAAAAAAAATTAGCTGCCGTAGCTAAAAACTGCGCGTGGTAACTAGATTTCAGTCGTAATGTATGGACAGCGAACATCTTAGCTGTGACATCTATTTATTAGGTGCAACAGCGAGCATCTTAGCTGTGATACCTATTTATTAGGTGCAACAGCAAACCGTTTTGCTGCAGTTTAGAAATTTATTTTGCAACCATGATTAGCTATGGTAGCGAATTTTTCTTTTTCCGTGTTCCTTTGGCTAAAATAATAGAAGATAATCTTCGTATTACAGAACTTCATAATTTCGAAATATTAATTTTTGACTCATGTTTATTCAGACTTTTTTTCTCCATTTCGTGAGTATTTGCGCCCGTGTCCGGGCATCATGACCCCTCTACATAATATCTACGGTGTGCGCCTTTTAATAGTTTAATAGTTTTCCGCAAAAATATGGGGATCTATAGTCGGGTCAGACCGGTAAAATTTTTTAAAAACAAAAAAAAAATTTTTTGCTTTAAAAGATAGTTTGAAGCCTGTAGAATAAGGAACAAAAGGTCCCAAATATAAATTCGAGTTAGTTTCCAAGTTACAGAGCCTACAGCGGGCGTACAGCCGGCCTACAACGTACTCGTATCTGCGCGCCGGCCGCTCAGAATTGGCCGTCTGCGTCCTAACAGGCTAGGCAGGTCTAGCAGGTCAAAATGTTGTTGTTGGTATTGTGTATCCTCCCTTCTTTCTAACGCATTTTAGGCTATATAAAGCTGAAAAAAACCGTATATCTACGGTGTGCGCCTTTTAATAGTTTAATAGTTTTCCGCAAAAATATGGGGATCTATAGTCGGGTCAGACCGGTAAAATTTTTTAAAAACAAAAAAAAAATTTTTTGCTTTAAAAGATAGTTTGAAGCCTGTAGAATAAGGAACAAAAGGTCCCAAATATAAATTCGAGTTAGTTTCCAAGTTACAGAGCCTACAGCGGGCGTACAGCCGGCCTACAACGTACTCGTATCTGCGCGCCGGCCGCTCAGAATTGGCCGTGCGCGTCCTAACAGGCTAGGCAGGTCTAGCAGGTCAAAATGTTGGTATTGTGTATCCTCCCTTCTTTCTAACGCATTTTAGGCTATATAAAGCTGAAAAAAACCGTTGGTCAGTCATCTGATGTTCATGTCATAGTACGCGTTATTTTACGAAACTTTATTCAAAATATTAGTTTCAAATATGGAGAGACGAAAAAGAATTAGTAGAAAGGATTCAAGGACAATATTAGGACGCGCAAGTAAACCGAAAAAAAGACCAAAACCGCCAAATTGTCATGAATTTGAACGCAAAACTGCTTCTACAAGTGCATCCGCGAAAAAACTAAAAAGTTCTTACGCGGAAGTATCGGTAAATGCGATGCATGGTTATCGTATTATCAATTTTTTAGCGATGTTTTCCAGTCTCTGTGAAATAGTCAAGTGCAAAACATGTGATGGAAATGTGACTTTCTCTGAGTCAAGTATTCGCGGACTTGGATTTAAATGGGTGATAAATTGTCACAATTGTGACAAATTTCGACCGCGATATATTAATTCTTGTCCACTCATACAGAATGCGTCCGAAATTAATAGACGAATCGTATTCGCGATGACACTTTTCGGTATTGGTTACGAGGGCATAAGAAAGTTTTGCGGATCATGGATCTTTCAAAAATGGTCACTAAAACGGTTTACCAGGACATTAATACAAACATTCATTATGCGTCGAAAACTGTTGCCTCTATATTATTTTCTGACGCTGCTACTGAGCAGAAAAACTTAATGGCAAAAGTAGAAAATATATCAGAACCGGCGGGATTAATAGTTTCCGGAGATGGCACGTGGCGAAAACGCGGTTTTATGTCATTGCAAGGAGTCGTGTCGCTGATTGGATTGCATTCTGGCAAAGTACTAGATGTAATCGTGAAATCATCGTATTGCAGACAATGCGAATACTGAAAGGATAAATATAACTCAGCTGAATTCGAATTGTGGATGAAATCGCATAAAGAAACGTGTTCAGCAAATCACGAAGGAAGTTCAGGTAAAATGGAGATAGACGGAGCAATAGAAATGTTCAAGAGGTCTGAAGATCTGCATGAAGTTAAATATTTATCGTACATCGGTGACGGTGATTGTAAAACATGCAAAGGCATCGTTGAATCGCAACCATACGGGAAAAACATTACGATAATTAAAAAAGAATGTGTCGGTTACGTTCAAAAGCGGATGGATTCTCGACTCCGTAATATAAAAAAGGACAAAAAAGGACTAGGAGGACGAGGAAAATTGACGGGAAAATTAATCGACGAATTAAGCGTTTATTACGGACTTGCTATTAGTAGACATAAAAATTCAATAGAAGATATGAAAACTGCAATATGGGCAACGTTAAAGCACAAATCGTCAACTGACGCTAAACCGCAACATGAGAACTGTCCGTCCAGGCCAAGTTCTTGATGTTCCTGGCAGGTAGCAAAGGCGACAAATAAATTAAATGAATACACTCACAAACCTGCTCTGCATCCTGATATTATAAAGGCAATCACTCCTATCTACCAGGAACTTAGCAAAGATGATTTGTTAGAGCGCTGTTTGGGTGTTTACACTCAAAATTTGAACAAGAGCCTGAAGGCGTTAATTTGGACCTTCGCTCCAAAAACAACATTTAGTGGTGCTAAATGCGTTGAAATTGCTGTCAATATTGCCAGCAGTATATTCAATAATTATTCAAGCATTCTTTTAATGATGAATACCATGAATATAGTCATCGGGCCGGTTACAGCAAGCATTTGCGAAGCCTTGGACGAAGAACGAATTTCTAAAAAAGGTCGTATTTCGAGGCGGCAGAGCAAAACAGGAAGCGACGATGAGGGGGATAACGAATTTATTACGAAGCTGGCGTGGCAGATTAACGGTAAGAACAAAAAAGTTTGCACTATATAATTGAAAGGCAATGTTGTAAAACTTTATGCGTTTTTCTCGAAACCGCGTTTTTCAAAATGGTGTCGAAGGTTTCTCGGGATGTACTCATCGGATTGACTTGAATTTTGGTTTTTTATTATTCTTATAGTTTTCTCTAAGTATTGACCGAAGATTTTTACAATATCATTGTTATTTTGCAAAATACTAACAAATTAATTAACAATTTTTGTGCCAAAAATCAAACCAAAAGTTCAAAAAATTTTTTTTGTCAAATTTCAACAAATTTTGAATAAGCTCGGTCAATGCTTAGGGAATACAATAATACACTTAAGTAATGTTATTTTTTTTTTTTTGGTTTCAGGCGATCCAATATGGCGGAATCTTAGACATCAGTGACCGGTGCGAAAAAAATTGACGTTTTAATATAACATTTTAATAAATGGTACTAAAATTATTATTTTTCCTTTCATTTTGCATATTTTATACCTTCATCGTGTACTTAAATAAAGTACCAAATCACAAGTTTACAGCTTTTTTATTTCTTCGGCAATGCACGCTTAAAAATTACCTATTTTTTCGATCGGTCACACCGGTATGACCCGTTAACACCCGTCCCGAATAGCCTAGATTAGAGAAGGTTCTTCAGGCAAGAGGCCACTCTCGGTGATTTGTCATTGCCTTCCGAAAAGTGGCGATCGAGAATATATTCGATATGTTTCTGGCTGGATTTGAACCCGAGCCCTTTGGCATAAAAGAGCAGACGCACAACTCTCTGCGCCACGATCGCACACAATGTGCACACATAATTAATTGTAATATATTTTAATTTTAATTTTAATTTTAAGTTTTTAATATGTAATTTCTTTGCATTTGCATGTATACTACTGAATTTGAACACATTTTTCTCGAATCGCCTAATATAAGCAATACACTTAACAATAAAAATAGTAATATACGCTTTGAATATATATATAGCTTTATAATATACATACACTTTTCTTTTGTAAACTTGTATTTAGATTTTACTCGGAGAAAATTAACTCTTCAAATATAAATCGAAAGAATTGCATACTCTGTCCGGTTTATAAGAACTCTGTTACTAAGATATAAACTGCAGCATTTTACGCAACTTTTTGCGGGCTATTAACGGCCGTTGCATTCGTCCGGTTCTCCGGACGCGTTTCGCAAAGCTATCCGATAATGAGTCAATCGACGTGCCGCTGGTCGTCGTCGGTTATCCGTGGATCGTTCAATGCGCAGCATACATAAATCAGTAAAGCCGCAATTATATCATTCAAATGTAGCAACAACGAATGTAACAGCTACCGCTTATACCGCGGCTTCCTAAGACACAACCTACTTTCGATTCACAGATAATGTAGTCAAATGTATGATTGATTGCAACAGAATTATTATGCACCGCGTCTAGTCCAGTTGTCAAACTGTTTCACCTGCTCTTGTCCCGTTCTCCTTCCTTGAGATATTAAAGATTTTTTGTAAAGAATCACTCGATATGAGCAACGGTATAATTAGAATTAATTATACGTTTTATTCAAAGTATAAATAAACTGTTTTTACGGAGAAAGAAAGTTTGCCGGTGTAACATATACTGTCAAATTTTGTCGATTATCATATGAATGCGAGAAAGATATGTAAAAAAAAATAGTAATTATATATGTGCTGAAAATAATTTTGTTGAATCTGTACACAAAGTATTTCTAGTTCTCTACTATCTCATTATAATAGAAAATTGATTTTTATTTCGCCAAAGTAGTAACGGTGTCGTTGCAACAAGAGACTGTATTTGCCAGAGGTAAACTATTTTTTTTTAGTAAAATTCCTTAAAAGTTTGTAATTAAATTTGCTTTAACAGAGAATTCATTCTACGAGAGAATCAATTTATTTCAAAAATTCTATCTCGTATATACATATATACATACCTGTATTTATGTTTATTTCTTCTTTTTCTCTCGCCCTTTTCCTACACACATACGTACATTATTTATGTCAAATCTATATAAAATCACATTTGAATAATTTTCTGAAGAAAAATAATTTTCGTTTTTTAATACGAATTGTCGATTATAGAGAAATCTTCGGAGCACTTCCGGACACATTAACGTCGGAGACCGACGCGTAATTATGTAAACCGGATAGCCAACAGTCACGGTTTACGATGTTAAACTCCTCGGTCGCTTATGCCGAAACGATCGAGTTAAGATAGAATAAGTGCGAACTGCAATTCCGTTCGAAGAGAAAATGCGCCCACGTAGTAGTCGCACCAAAGAAGGCCACAAGTCGAAGCCACAATTTTGTCCCATCTGCGGAATTTTAGAACTCTTATTTGACGCCCGCGTGCATGCCGGAATCAAACGCATTGCGCGCATACGGAGTTATCGCCTGACACAGCGTATTTTATACCGTCGTAGCGGAAATAAAGCGTCGATGAGCCGTTTGCGAAATCCTTTCCTCCCGATTATTAATTGCTATTTTACGGTCGATGATTCTTGCACAGTTGAAAAATTTGGTTTAAATTTACCATACATATATTACATGTCCCAAACGGCCCACACACATTTTTGTGTTAATTTAATACAATATAAATATGTTAAATGGTGATACTAATACTATGTTAATATTTTAACACAAAAAACAAATGCAAACTTTATAGTAATTTGGAATAAATTTTATGTAAAATTAACATATTTTTAATGATAAAAGTAACTTAGAAAAAAAGTTATTGACGGTTTGTAATCACTCACTTTTATTATAAAAAAAAAATTACCTTTTTTGGAAATTTTAACAGATAAATCCTGTCACTAATAATATGGAACATATCCATTGTGTAAAATTAAAAATATGTACGCATTATGTTATTTTTGGTACACTTTTTTTAATTGTTTTAATAATTTAACATTTGAGTTTGATTAACACAACAGCGATATGTTAAATTAACAAATGAATGTGTTAAATGCAAAAATTTTAACCGACTTGTGCTCCGAAGATTTCTCTGTAATCGGCAATTCGCATTAAAAAACGAAGATTATCGTTCTTTAGAAAGTTATTCCGATGTGATTTTATACAGATTTGACATAAAGAATGTATGTATGTATGTGGGGGGGAAAGCGAGAGGAAAAGAAGAAATGAACATAGATGCAGATATTATAAATGAGATAGAATTGCTTCCTCATAAAGGAAGCTTTGTTTTCGTGACAAAATTTTTTTTCGAGTTTTCTATGCCAATGTGTTTAGAATGTTCCAAAATGTCGGAAAATCATAATCCTAAAAAATGTCTGTATGTATGTGTGTCTGTATACATTGTAACTTTCGCAAATTTTGAGATAAAATTTTTTTAGATGGATAAAATATTATTAAAGGATAGTTACCACTGAATTTGGTGAGTATCGATGAAAGGGTTTATTTTTTATAAAATTTTGAATTTTTTGAGAAATGTCTGTACACGCTGTAACTTTCAGAAAATTTGAGATATTGGATTAAATTTTTTTACATGAATAGA
>NW_021849121.1:614896-618092 GCF_003651465.1 Formica exsecta | reverse complement strand
ATATCAGGTTAAATTTTTTTAGATGGATAAAATATTATTAAAGGATAGTTACTACTGAATTTGGTGAGTATCGATGAAAGGGTTTATTTTTTATAAAATTTTGAATTTTTTGAGAAATGTCTGTACACGCTGTAACTTTCAGAAAATTTGAGATATCGGATTAAATTTTTTTACATGAATAGAATATTATTAAAGGATGATTGGTACTGAATTTGGTGAGTACTGGTGAAAGGGTTCATTTTTTATAAAATTTTGAAATTTTTGAAAAATGTTTTTACATGCTGTAACTTTCAGAAAATTTGAGATATCGGATTAAATTTTTTTACATGAATAGAATATTATTAAAGGATGATTGGTACTGAATTTGGTGAGTACTGGTGAAAGGGTTCATTTTTTATAAAATTTTGAAATTTTTGAAAAATGTTTTTACATGCTGTAACTTTCAGAAAATTTGAGATATCGGATTAAATTTTTTTACATGAATAGAATATTATTAAAGGATGATTGGTACTGAATTTGGTGAGTACTGGTGAAAGGGTTCATTTTTTATAAAATTTTGAAATTTTTGAAAAATGTTTTTACATGCTGTAACTTTCAGAAAATTTGAGATATCGGATTAAATTTTTTTACATGAATAGAATATTATTAAAGGATGATTGGTACTGAATTTGGTGAGTACTGGTGAAAGGGTTCATTTTTTATAAAATTTTGAAATTTTTGAAAAATGTTTTTACATGCTGTAACTTTCAGAAAATTTGAGATATCGGATTAAATTTTTTTACATGAATAGAATATTATTAAAGGATGATTGGTACTGAATTTGGTGAGTACCGGTGAAAGGGTTCATTTTTTATAAAATTTTGAAATTTTTGAAAAATGTTTTTACATGCTGTAACTTTCAGAAAATTTGAGATATCGGATTAAATTTTTTTACATGAATAGAATATTATTAAAGGATGATTGGTACTGAATTTGGTGAGTACCGGTGAAAGGGTTCATTTTTTATAAAATTTTGAAATTTTTGAAAAATGTTTTTACATGCTGTAACTTTCAGAAAATTTGAGATATCGGATTAAATTTTTTTACATGAATAGAATATTATTAAAGGATGTTTGATATTGAATTTAGTGAGGATTAGTGAAAGAATTCATTTTAATTTTTATTTTACTCACATAGCTTCCTCTATGAGGAAGCAAAAATTGAAAAAACCGCATGATTAAAGCAGCTTAAGCTTTGTAAGATAAAATGATGAGGCAGCAATGTGCAAGTTTTTAATTTGCACAACTCAACTTGTTTTTGATATAAGTTGTTTCTCGTAGAATAAATTTTCTATTAAAGCAAATTTAACTGCATATTTTTTATTTTGCTACAGGAAAATAGTTTATCTCTTGCAAATAGAGTTTGTTGTTGCAACAACACCGTCACTATTTTGGCGGAATAAAAATCAATTTTCTATTATAATGAAATAGTTTGTGCAGATTTTCAGCAGAATTATTAGCACACATATACTATATTTTTTAACAAGAAAACATAAATTTTTCAACTGTATATAATATGAAAGCGATTCTACGAGCGCGAGCACATGTATAATTTGCAATCCTTCGTGAATGTAGACGCGGATATGCGATAGCGATCGTGCATTCGCTGAAAGAGACAAATTTGATCGTTGCTGAAAGTCTTTAAACTGACGCGCACGCACGCGCTATTAGATTGTTACACAACGATCTCATTTCTGTAAATAGACGATGTTGGACGTTCTAATACAGGATAGAGTCTATCGTTTCCTTAGAAGGCGCATTTTCATTGTAGGAAAACGATCGCGTACATTCGCGCTACGATATTATATTTCGTATAAAATTACGATTGAGACGTGAGTGACAAAACTCGCGGCGTGTAACACACACTCATTCGTTTCTCTATGATTGTAAGATATACGCTTATATCATATTTAGCGAACATTGTAACGCAAGCGTATCGCAAACGCGATATGCACGCTCTTAACGCGCGCCCCGTGTCCACGATATAAAATAAATTTATAATTTTATTGTATACAGTATGTGCAATCCACTTTCATGTTCTTATCGTTACGCAATGCATCTGCTGCCGCACTTGTTCCACTAAATGATATTTCTATACTTTTGAGGAATACAAAGAACATAAAACAAAAATATACAAAGACATAAGGAGCAAGTCCGGATGTACATGCATATATTTAATATGTGAAAAAATACAAATTTCGGAAGTACTAAGACTAGAGTAATTCTATAAACATTTTGGTCCTCGTCTAGACCCTCTTCAATAATTACAAAATGAGTGTGTCAAATAGATGGTCAATAAATTAAAAGTATAGTTTCGGATCGCAAAGGCATGTCCTAATAGTGGAAGTCTTCAAAAGAATGTCAAAGATCATCACCACCCACAAAGTTTTCCAAAGAACTTGCGGAGGAAATTATAATAGATTTAGACAATATCTGAAAAAAACCGCGGTTGGGTGATAAAAGAAAGAAATAGTAAATATGGACATACCAATGAAGAAACATTCACTATACATGTAGAAAACTGTCAAACGATGAGAGCACAGATTAGGCATGTCGTACGTTTCGCTATCGATATTGTACTGGAGTCAAGGACCCATACGAAAACATTACAATCGGCGGAGCTCTGCGTTGTATAAACATATATTTAGATGCTTAGAGATAAACTCGACCGATTTAAATTTTTTGGAGCTTCTTAATAATCAGTATATAAGAAGAATGCAACAAATCAATATCGTCTTGCAGGTTGAGACTGGATTTTTATCTTCTTATAAACAACATTTCTGAAATTAATCTTCCTAGCAAGGCTCTTCATCAAGGATCTGTATATTCTCCCAGTCAATTACTCTAGTCTTAGAACTTCCGAAATTTGTATTTTTTCACAAATTAAATATATGCACGTACATTTGTACTTGCTCCTTAAGCCTTTGTATATTATTATTTATGTGTGAGCATTTCTATTATTAATTTTACAAAGAATATATTTTCGATTTAGCACAAAAAAAACTTTCCAACTATATATATATATATAATATGTATAATTTCAACTTTAGAAGTTAAAATATGTATATAGGGAAAATAGATCACAAATTTATTTTTATAAAAATATACACATGATGTCAAAAATCGAAATGATATATTGACTTTCCTTGACACATTTT
>NW_021849121.1:612717-614891 GCF_003651465.1 Formica exsecta | reverse complement strand
AAAGATTATCTCAAATTTTATTAAAGAAGTTATGGTTAAAAGGGCCATTCTGCATAGCTGGAAAAATTGTCTTTTTGTTAAAAAATACGCCAATTAAAATTTTTATGTTAAATATTTAACACATTTATTTGTTAATTTCACATATTCATTGAACTCAAATGTTAATTTATTAAAACAACTGAAAAAAATGTGGAAATGACACAATGTGCACATATTTTTAATTTTACACAATAAATATGTTCCATATTATTAGTAATAGGATTTATCTGTTAAAATTTACAAAAAAATTGGTTTTTTTCTACAATAAAAATGAGAGTGACTACAGACCGTCAATAACATTTTTCCAAGTTAATGTTATCATTAAAAATATGTAGATTTTACACAAAATTTATTTCAAATAACTATAAAGTTTGCATTCATTTTTTTTTTTTTTGTGTTGAAATATTAACATAATATTAGTGTCACCATTTAATATATCCATATTATGTTGAATTAACACAAAAATTTGTGTAGATCGTTTGGGACATGCAATATATGTTAAAAAGCCAAATTTTCCAACTGTATACCTATATATCTGATTCCGGAACATCCTATATATCTTGTCGGAATTATCATTTTCGGAATATGAGCCCGTGTGTGAATCATTAAGATGTCGAGACTCTCGCTTGACAAAAGCCAATGATGCTGATGATTTTAAATCGAGTGTACGCGAATGCTTAAACGTGCAGAAACGAGTCGAAGGCCCATACGTGCAGCCTCTGGTGCAGCCGTGCACCAGGAGAGGAGATCGCGTGGGACCTGTTGGCCCCGCCCTTTGCCGACCAGATGTCATTACTCATTACGCACGCTGCGTCGCCACGCATTCCTCCTTCTCGATTAAAGGGCCGCAGAAAATCATCTGCAACTAGACGGCTCTGGACTCGCTCTCTCTTTCCCTCCCTTCTAGGCGAGGCAATTTCTCGCGAATACGGCGGAATGAGAAAATAAATGTTTGTTAGAGGAATGTATTCCACATGCGGTCGTTCTTGAAATAGAAAAAAGAAAAACGATAAAATTACTCCGTCCAAGCGGATTTTAAATTCGCGAAAGATTTCGAGAGAAAATTATGGAAATGGCGAGCGCGCTCGTCAGTCGAAAGCGAATTCTTGCTTAGAAAGGACTGTATACTTGACTAGAATACAAGAGCAAATAACGGTATGATTCCGATAATTTTGACGTTGTGGTTTGGTAATCGTTTCTAACAATACTTTCGCAGGAAAAAAAAATATAATCATGCAAAGAAGATAGATCTTCACCTTTGTTTTGAATGAAATTATTAATGTTGAGAATATACCCTTCGATAATTATATCCCGCATCTCATCATAGGTATCCGTAATAAAAGTCTGACAATAACAGTTGGCGAACGAGAACAAGTGGAGGCACTGTCGGATATGTGATAGCGCGCGCGAAGAGAAGAGAAGAGGATCAATTTCTCTCGTTACCGTCAACGTCGGTTAACGGTAAGCACAGTTAAACTAAACGTTCGTCGTGTCTGGCGACGCGAGAAATTCCATCATGATCCAGAAGAGGTTTTCTACGCGCGGATGTGATACTATACCTACCTCCGGTGAAATCTACGAAGGTTCATATCACGTGTAAAATGAAATGATCATACGCACAAGCGAGACACAATAATTCATGAAGTTTTCCCCCTTTTCTTATCACTTATCACCCTCGCGCTGGCGCACATCCGACGCACAGGCGCACGCACCTGTCAGCCTCAGAGCGAGTCTCAGATTATTCACATAAGTATACACGAGTCACACCTGTTAGGCGGTTCAATACACCGGGTGCTCTTTTCGTTCGCGCTTGTCGAGACGATTTCTTTCTCGCGCGTCATCGGTGGAATCACGATATCTGGATGAAATGCGATAGGATTCGTTGAGGTTGCAGGAAGAGAAATACGATCGCCGACATTGCGTTTGAAGAAGAGTTTAGAACGCGACGCGTGGGCGAGAGAAGAAGCCGTTTCACGGAGTCGTTCCAAGTTTGACACGCTTAAGAGGATCGAGAGAAAGCGACGAAAACGTATTTGAGAGGGCCCGATGTAAAAACAAATTATAAGTGGTCGAAAGGAAAAGTTTCACTCTAAGCCAAATTGCTTTTCTTCGAAACATTATATATATATATATAT
>NW_021849121.1:599578-603780 GCF_003651465.1 Formica exsecta | reverse complement strand
TATTATAATTAATATATAATAATAAATATCAATATTATAATTAATATATGATAATAAATATATAATTTATATTGTATAATAAAATATAATTATAATTATTATGTATATAAATATTCTTATAAATAATTATAATTTTTGTATAATATTACTTATTATTACAGAGAGAGGAAGAGAGGGTATCTTTTTTTTATTTTTTTGTTTTTATATGTGGATAAAATATTATAGTTATATATTATTACGTTTTATTTCTTTTTGTATTATTATTTTTTTATATATATAATTACTGAAGATGATCCGAAGTGGACTGAACGTCTATTCAATTCATAAATAGTACCTAAGATATTTATGAGTTTTTATTGGCGCCTGTAACCCACGTTGGCTTTTATTAGCCCATTTTTTATTGTTATTTTTATTTTTATTTTAATATTTTTTTTGTTTATGAAGACATTTATAAAAATTCATAATCCATTATCGATCTTCATGCTGGCGTGATACGGAGCAGTTGCGTCTGTATCTTACGGATACAAATCACGACCCATTCCCGACTATTCCGAGCGATTCGCGCATAAAAGCGCGCGCCCATGCAACGATATAAGTTCCACGCATTACGGCTACACTTGCAACCTGGGAGGCCCTCCGGATAATGTGAAAAGAGAGTCAAGGGAGGTAGATAGAGGTAGAGATAGGTAACGATCGCGTGGTGGAAGCAAGCTTGGATTATATCGCGTGCATTGCATTTAGCCGCGTTAGATTTCTTGCCGATCTACAAACAGAGACATATACATCCCTCTTTCTTCCGCGATAATAATCTCGATTTTTCTTCTAAATTGCCTGTTAAGAGGATGCCGGATACCGACAGAATGCGAATATTAGTAGGATTGCAAAATATTTTTGTTGATTATAGATATCAACAAATCCTTTTCCATAATTAAAGTATACATAATAACGGAGTGCGGGGTTTATGATTTCATATGAAAAGTAAAAAAAAATTAAAAAATTACAGTTTTGTTATCGGCTTCTGCAGTCAACATTTACTTAATATAAAAAACCTGCAACCTGCACGTGCCTAACAAGTGAACTCCGCACTCGGCATTTTATCAAAGAGTATTAGTGAACTTCGAGAAGTAAGTTTAGAAGCTTTATAAAAAAGATTTTACTATGCAACATTTTGCACACCGAAATGTTTCTTACTAGGCTTTCAAATACATTTTCAAACGTTCACTTATATTCCTTCATGCATTTCCGAGTGGAGAGGTATCCTATTTTGCACGTACACACCGCAAAACCCTTATATTAAGCAAATATATAATTATTATGGCCGGTAAAACAGGACGGTCCGGCAACACCTCGTGGTCGGCCTACCTGACAGTGAGTTCCGGCGCCAGCTTTCACCGTACGCCCGACATGTCGGCGCTGCCGCAGAATCCGAGCAAGCCGCGAATAGTTAACGCCACCAGTAACTCGGTCACCCTGACGTGGAGCCCGGGCCACGAGGGCCAGAGCAAGATCGTCGGCTACAATATCGAGTACTATAGCAGCAACCTGAACACCGGCTGGGTGGTGGCAGCCACGGGTGTCCTCGACGACATCTATACCGTGAGTATTTTATCGAGAATCGGCGACGCTTGACCTCCTTTCCTTATAGTGCTTACACTCCAGAGTCTCAACGATCTTTTCAAGTAGATATTTTCAGTTTCCCTCCTTGCTTCGCGTGTATCGCTTCGAAAGTGTGTTTAGAGCGTGGACTGCTGACGAAAACAGTTTGCAACACCACGTGCGGTGGGTTGAAGAACGGATCTATAAACCTAAATTGCGTTCACGTTGTATCGTGTTTAAAAATTTAATATCAAAGTTCCACGTATGCTGGAACTACAATTTAATAAGAGGACCGAGAGGCACCTAATCCTACAAAGAAGCGGTCATCTACTTCTAGAGATACTTTAATATTCTATATCAAACAGACATCTCTCGTATACGTTGAACTTTGTTGCCGGGCAATATAGCGCTTTGAGAGCAACCTGAAAAGGGAATAAATTAGTCTCTTCAAAGATAAGTATCGTAATATAAAAAATGAATATTTGGTAACCAATAAACAAGCAGTAAATAATGTACTGAAACGTACATATATTTGTGTATAATATAGTTTTCATTTTATTTTTTATATTATTTGCCTTTTATTGTTTAAATACATTTTTTCATTTTTTTTTTTTTATTATCGAGCTAACGAGTCGGGTTCCCTGCTTTATTCATGTTGTTAAAGCGTTATATGTTTGTTGTTAAAATCGTAGCCAGAAATGAGAGCGGCGGTACGGATAATTATGTTGTTGATGCGATGATCGATTCGGGCTCTCCGATTAGTCTTATTAAGAGGATGCCGGATACCGACAGAATACGAATATTAGTTAAAACGCAAAATATTTTTGTTGTTTATAGATATCAACAAATCCTTTTCCATAATTAAAGTATACATAATAACGGAGTGCGGGGTTTATGATTTCATATGAAAAGTGAAAAAAAATTTAAAAATTACAGTTTTGTTATCGGCTTCTGCTGTCAACATTTACTTAATATAAAAAACCTGCAACTTGCACGTGCCTAACAAGTGAACTCCGCACTCGGCATTTTATCAAAGAGTATTAGTGAACTTCGAGAAGTGAGTTTAGAAGCTTTATAAAAAAGATTTTACTATGCAACATTTTGCACACCGAAATGTTTCTTATTAGGCTTTCAAATACATTTTCAAACGTTCACTTATATTCCTTCATGCATTTCCGAGTGGAGAGGTATCCTATTTTGCACGTACACACCGCAAAACCCTTATATTAAGCAAATATATAATTATTATGGCCGGTAAAACAGGACGGTCCGGCATCCTCTTAAGAGGATGTTTAAAAATTTTGTACACCGAAATGTTTTTTACTAGGCTTCTAAATACATTTTCAAACGTTCACTTATATTCTTTCATGCATTTCCGAGTGGGAACCTATCTTATTTTGTACATACAAACTGCAAAACATTTATATTAAGCAAATATTGTTACGACCTGACGCAAGAAGCCGGTAAAAAAACTGTAATTTTTTAGATTCTCTTCGTTTTTCACGTAAAAGCGCAAGGTTCCCACTTTTTCGATGTATATACTTTAATCGTGGAAAAGGATTTCTTATTTCATGTAACCAATAAAAAAATTTCGGTCTGCAAAGTGTAATTATTATGGCCGGTAAAACAGGACTCCGGCATCACCTTAACTCTCTCAAGTAGTGATACTTGGTTTGCGAGATCGAAAAGTAATTTCAGCACCTCTTAATGTTATTTTCTTATTGTTCTCATATGTTTCATGCACGATGATTTCTGTGTATTTTTCTTTTGTATTCTGTTCTTTAAACGTTTGTTTCTTCTTCCGAAATTGTGTATTCAATCGAATTTATCCTCATGAACATAATAAAAATAAAAGCGGAAAAATTTGATTTATGAAATCAAGTCAGTAATAGTGTAATCTCTACACACAGAAAAATACATACTATATACAAGTAAATATTACTTGTTTCAAGTATTTCATAAGTTCATATATCCGCAAATCTATCATAAGTTCATCATAAGCATCAAATTTATTCAAAATATATTCTGAATCCTAATAAATTTAATATTTCAATCAAGAATATTAAATTATATAATTGAAAGAAATACATTAAATTTTTCTGATCTAATAAATTTTCTTACATTAAATTAACCATATCTGACTTTTCTTCGATAAAATTTTATAATATTCTTCAAAAGAAAATATTAACTTATTTTGAGTACATGATAATGAGTATTTCTAAAATTTGTGACAAGTCTATTTTAAGACTATTATTAAGAAAATATTCTTTGTTAAAGATAACTGTTACTTAAAAGAAGTAAAGTAAACTGAGTAATCATTTTACTTAGCAATAGAATAATATTTTTCTGTGTGCACTTATACTCGCGCGGATTAGCTATTTTTTTAAAATAAATCTCATTAATTATTGCAAAAATTGCAAAATGATATAGAACTTTCCTCTACTCGATTTAACCCTCTCTATACATGAGAGGTGATACGATTATTACCGGACATCTTGTTTAATTATATACATATTTGATTATATCAACTTTTTTCTCGAGCCTGAATGAAATAGAAATCTGTTAAAGTAATTCTTCTTGCTTCCTCATAGAGGAAGCTTTGTTTT
>NW_021849121.1:577368-588590 GCF_003651465.1 Formica exsecta | reverse complement strand
AAAACATATAAAAATTTTATTTATTATAGAAATAACAAGTAAATCTTTAAATAAACGCGTGGGCGGAAGAGGGGCGGGGTTCCTACCAGGAAAAATCTAACCTAACCCAACCCATGTTCCAAGGATAAATTATTTCTTAAAATAATAAAAATTTATCCCACGGACATGAATTGGATTAGGTTAGATTTTTTCGGGATGAGAATGCAGGAGAAAGACGGAGTCCCTCCCCCGCTCACGCATTTACTTTATAATAACGTTGAACTATGTCAAAGTCAAGGTCAAGGTAGGGGCTAAATCTTATTTTCTTAAAATGTTATTTTTACGATACTTTAAAATCGCATATCTCTGGAACCAGAAGAGAGCGCTACAAAATTCAAAGTATATTAGGAATGTACCCTCTATAATATATGTAGAAATAAAAACGATCCGTGAAGTGTAAGTTAATCCGAACATTTACCTTTATTTTTTAACTTTTTTTATACATGATTATTTTTTATTGATATATCAAAAGGAATATGTATAAATTTTTGTAGATTTCTTTCAAGCGTTTTGAGACAGCTAAAACTGCAACAAGACATTTTGTGACTTATATGTGACCAGGAACAGAGAAAAATGTGTTAACTTAAAGAATTAAGTTTGGCAAATAAATGAATTTTAAAGAGTATAAAATAAAGACTGCATCGTTATTTTTAATGTATTTCAGATTTTTATATCGAGTAATAATACTCACATGAAAAATGCTTATATTGAATGCAAAGTACAATAAATCTTACCAAGATACAAATTATCAAAGTTTCCATTAGAGTTTCATAAGACGTCCCGCGCAAAAATCGCGAGATTCCATCTTCGGGGAGCGGCGAGTTTGAGCTTTATGTAAACGAGCATTTCGTTTTACTATAGATATATGATATATATGTGCATTCTCGCGGGAGCACAACGTGATGCAAGACGCACAATAAGCCTTTTTGCCATTATGTGGCTTGCGTATTACAACGGTACCGTTCTGCATGAAAGCGCGTGGTTATCGTAAATGGTTGCGCTTGCCGTTTTGTTTAAGTCCCCTGACCGACGATGCGACCGAGAAGCGGGCGAAAGGAACGTGCGCGCGAGCATCTCACCATACATCAGCATCCCACCGCTGTTACGTGAGAATGCAACGCGCGTACCTACTGACCGGCTTCACGTAACGTATCGCGGCAGGCACGGATTCGCTCTCGCGTCAGTCTCGAAACATAAACCTTCAAACAAAAAATTAGCTCCATAAAAATCATTCAAAAATTATCATTTTTATCTTAAACTGTTGGAAAATTTGACTTAAATTTAACATACATATTAATTTAACATAATGTGGATATGTTAAATGATGACACTAATACTTTGTTAATATTTCAATACAAAATGAATGCGAACTTTATAGTAATTTGAAATAAATTTTGTGTAAAATCCACATATTTTTAATGATAAAATTAACTTGGAAAAATGTTATGTTGACGGCGTGTAGTCACTCTCACTCCTATTGTAGAATAAAATCAACATATTTTTCTATTAATTTTAACAGATAAATTCTGTCACTAATAATACGGATATCTGTTGTGTAAAATTAAAAATATGCGCATTGTATTATAATATTTTTATACTTTTTTTTCAATTGTTTTAATAATTTAATTTATTTCAATTAACACAATAGCAATATGTTAAATTAATACATAAATGTGTTAAATATTTAACACAAAAATTTTAACTGGTATATTTTTTAACAAGAAAACACTAATTTTCCAATAGTATCGATTATTTTATCGAGTAAAATAAGCATCACACATATATAATCCGATATAAAGTATTCGATAATAAATTAACAAGAAAAAATAATGTGACGCAAAAATATATTTAATATAAGTATAAATTATATAATAAGAACATTTTCTATTATTTACCTGGTGTGTATGGAAAAATATATATTAGATTTAAATATTTTTATAGAACACGCGTTATAAATGCGCTTGATGCCTGGTTTAAGCATCAAATATCTGTCATTAACATTAAAACCCAAGGGATAGTCTATGTATCTTGTATATCTGTTAGACTCTCCGCAATGCCCTGCATACGTACACACAGAAAAATATATACTATATACAAGTAAATATTACTTGTTTCAAGTATTTCATAAGTTTATATATCCGCAAATCTATCATAAGTTCATCATAAGTATCAAATTTATTCAAAATATATTCTGAATCCTAATAAATTTAATAAGAATATTAAAAATATTAAATTATATAATTGAAAGAAATACATAAAATTTTTCTGATCTAATAAATTTTCTTACATTAAATTAACCATATCTTCGATAAAATTATAATATTCTTCAAAAGAAAATATTTACTTTTTTTGAGTACATGATAATGAGTATTTCTAAAATTTGTGACAAGTCTATTTTAAGACTATTATTAAGAAAATATTCTTTGTTAAAGATAACTGTTACTTAAAAGAAGTAAAGTAAACTGAGTAATCATTTTACTTAGCAATAGAATAATATTTTTCTGTGTGTAATTACATCATTATTTTAAATGAATCGATTCACGTCATTTCAAAATAGATAAATAAGAATAACGTTCATTATAAAAGATTGAAACGTAGACGAAAACGTGTCAGTATTCCCTATAGTGATGACGATTAGGAATAACGAACAAGTTACAGCTGTCAAAAATAGACAACAATCGATTCATAACTAATAAATAGAAGTAACACATCAATTGTTAATATGTAGATTTCTATTTAATTAATTTTATTTTAATTAATTTTTATTTTTATTTTAGCTTTGATTTTTTCTTTATTTTTCGAAATTTTGCAACCTTTTCTCTCTCTCTCTCTCTCTATTTGCAAAATTTCGAAAAATAAAGAAAAAATCAAAGCTAAAATATAATTTTATAAAATAATAATATTTATATATAGTCCAGAAACTCTAAAAATAATCATTATCTAAAACATTTTACATTATCACTTTTTCGAAAAGAAATAGTCAAAAACAATTATTAAATCGCAGTATCAAAGTTAATGAAATCATTTCGTTTTAAAATCTCCGGTGACATAAATAAATAGTTCAGATAATAATTTAATCAAGTTTCCTATGAAAGTAAAGTCTGATCGACGTTAAGAGCGCGAACAAATGGAAATAACTTGTCCGTTTAAAAATGTGACACATACCTGTCACGAGGCTGATCATTTATAAATAGCACATATAGCGGTACCACACTCGCATATTAACATTCTTTTGTATCTCCTCACAATGTAGCGTAAAACGTAAACGTCTTGCGTCTCGAAGAGAATCTTTATTCGACGCCCACGTCCATGCCGGTAATGGGTTAAGCCATGGGCATGTGTATATTCCTTGGAATATCTAATCCTGTAAATGTGTAAATTACACGTCGAATTTGTTCAACGCTTGCGCAAATTTAATCGATCATTTTGCACCGCTCGAGAAATACAGAGATTGTAAATTGCGTAAGTGCCGCGAATTGAACTAATATCAACGATTTAGATACTTCGACTCGAATGCAAATAAGGAAATACAATCTCCTCGCTTTTTACAGATTAGATACCGGTAGATATCTGATGAGTAATTTTACATTTACAGTAAAAACTAAAACTTGGAACATTCTATAATCAGCGAGTAAATTGAATCGAAATTCTATACATAATCTAATATGTTGTGATAGTGTGACTCAAAATTGTGACAGTTTGGGCATCTGTGTAAGATTTTACATATGTAAAAGATTACTCATAAGATGAACAATATATATAACAACTCGTACAATATTAAATTAAATATTGCCAATAAAAAAATACAGTTCTCAATTTTTTAATCAATAGTTATGATGCAATATCTTAATACGATACGTTCTAAATGTGTGTAATTGTATTAGGCGTTACAACATTCCTGATGACTAGTCTACGTTTAGATGCCAAGGATTTTGGAAGAATATCGTAAAAAGTGATCGCATGCATCAATTTGCACATCACAACGTTAAAACTATCGCTGCGTTCTCGCCAGTACTTGGCGTTTTATGCGTGGACTTAGAGACGGCAATTCGCGTGGGATTAGAATGTCTATGGGACTCGATCGCATTTTACGTTAAAATGCGAGTGTGCGTACATTATGGTTCATTCAAAGCGTCATTTTTCGAAGAATAATTTACGCAAATTACGATCCCATATATTTTTGAACGTCTATTTGGCGAATTATTGTAATTAAAATAATGTAGAAAAGACAATATACACACATATACAATGACGCATCTCACACGGCTTATTCTCGATGCTGGAAATGCGATCATGTGTACATAATCCAAATCGTGTTCGCTATTTGATACCATAATCGGGTAGTATGACAATAATTGTGCGCAAAAATTAAAAAAATTGTCTCGTCGATAGAAGTCGCTAAAAATTGCAAACAAGTTATCGAATGTCATTAATTAAAGCAACATTATTTTATATAAAAAATTTTTCTTTTTATAAAAATAAAATATATATAATAATTATTTTTATAAAAAATATACATTCTAATTTTTTTGTAAGAAAGATATTAATTCGATACAGCAAGAATAATTTTTATAAAATAACATTATATATAATGCTACATATTTATGTAACATATCTTGATGCGTTGATCGGCGTCTCTTGACGCCTTGAACCAGCACTCGCATATTCACGAGAGTGCAAGGACCGTTCGGACGCAGTTGCAACCGCACGTTTACTAGGCAGGGACACTCCGATCTGATGCAAATGCGCTCTCGACACCCGACGGGATCTGCTAGGCGTGTAGGCGAGAGAGACGTCTAGCCTCTTTTGCAGGACCACTCTGAGCAGCTAAGAGTAGTGTCGCGTCGGTGTCCTCATATCCATAGGCGCCGCGAGCTCCTCTTTCCAGTCTTATTTAAAGAGTCCGATAATATTAAATAAAAAGATTACAATATAAACCGATCATGTTTTTGGCTCATGATTATTAGATTATTTATCTAGTTAAATAAATTCTATAACTTTCTTTTTTTGTTCCGCTTTTATATTATTAATATATAATATACATATATACAAATCATTCATCGATAAAAAATAAGTATATTCCTTGATCTAAATGTCTACACTGTATTTTTAAACAATAAGATACGCGCGATATATTTTATTTTAATTTAAAAATTTTTTTGCATACATATAATTTATATCTAAAATATATTTAAATAGAATTATACATATACAACATATATCATATATTGACACATATATCAAATCTTAATTTATGTTTACTGAATTAAGTAGTTGGATAAATTATACAGAAACAAATATTTTTCTGGATAAAATCTTCAACCACTTAACCAATTAATAAAAATATGATTTTGATTGAAATAGTAGCCATGATGAAATTATACATGTATTGAATCTATTTCTATAAACTTTTATCGCGATATCTTTAATCAAGAATTTGTTCAAAACTTACACGATTTTAATTAACTTTATAAAGTTACATCGGGAAGCATTTCGCAAATCAAGAGTAAATTCCAAGCGTTTTCAAATTTTATCAAACGTACGATCCTTTCTCATGTATATTTTTCGGTCTACCCTATATATTCCGCGGGAGTCGCTTGCAACTTTCCATATAGAGAAGTTTCAAAGCTACGCTTCAGTAGTGGGATAAACAGGGACGCCTACACACGCGTACGATTCTTTGAACAGAAGTCGATAATATATACACGAAAAAAAAAAATTATTTGAAAGTTTAATATTGGAATATATGTCATGATTTCATATAAAGTAGTTGATTCTACAATATAAAAAATAAAGTGAAAAATATACGTGTCAAAATATTATATAATCTTATAATTATTATTATGCATTGTTATCAAACGACACGGTAGCGTCGCGACGCCAAGTACATAAAAATACTGGCTTGTCAATAGTTTTGCCTATGTTATGTATTCTTGTACCAGCTTTGGTAGCATCACACACACAAAAGTGAGATACTAATCGCAGTATAATTAGACTTAAATATACATCATGAATATGTGGATCAATATAAAATAATAACATAACAATCAATTTCTCCAATATATATATATACATATTTACATATACACGTCAAATTCACCATTTTATTACGTTACATCAAATCTATTATCCTTCGGACATATCTAGCAAGGCATTTAAAGGCGTCGGTATCCAATTTGTACCATTATGACAAACAAACAACAAATTACCGTCGATATACGCCTGAATGTTGCCCACTTTGTATACTTGCTTGCCTTCTTTATATCTATTCGGTATTTTCATAAATAATATACCCCTCTTTTCACATTTCTCTTGTACAATATCTTTGAAATTTTTCGAATTTTGTGCCATTGTTTGCCCTGCCTCTACGAATCTCTGTAAAAATGAAATACATAGAATATTTAATAATAATAGAGGGATTTAATTACATAATTTAATCACATAATAAGTATATATTTCGTACCTCCATCCTCGGCTGCGCGATTGATGGCATTGACGACATTGTCGGCTGAGTTCTCTCTAGACTCGTTAAATACGATATATGTTCCAGCACGCCAGGTTGATGATTTTGTGACGCGCTGGCGGCTCTCTCTATCATGTCCAATGCCTTGTTGAAATAGTCTGTAAATCATATTTTTGTCTCATGACATACATTAATGAAAAGCAATTGTGTGTGAGAAACAAAATGATTTAAGTTTGATATTACAATGCGTACACACATACAAAAGAAGAATTCAATACAAAAGAACAAGCAATACTAATTTACAAAAATTTACACCTCACGAATTATCTTAGTTTCCATGTATATTATAAAATATAAGTTAGTTACATGCACTCTAAATTATGTGACAGTTATTTCCGGTTTCGGAGTCTATATAAATATACGAAAATCAAAAAGATCCATGAGAAGTAAATTTTTTAGAGTGTTACATAATTGCCAACATACCTTTTATTACTGGTTCTGCCAGTAACTTATCGCTCAACATGCTTTTCCAACCCATAAACCAGTTTATAATTTGATCGTAATTCGGCGAATGATCGAGCCACAGTGCCAAAGTTTGCAACCACTTTGGAAAAAAGAATTTGTTGAGCAAGCCTGCCATGATATGAACAGGAATCAATTCCTTCCACTCGTACACCGAATTCCATGGATCCATATGTTGTTGATGTGGATATATGACAAATTGTGTTAAGGCTGTTCGCAATTTTGGTACAATGTTCTTGACTAAAAATGCTTCCATATCTCCCTTGGTAAATACTTCTGCCCAAGGTTGCAGCATTAATCTAGCAGATCTATCCGATGGATGCCAACTTCCTAATGCAGATCCAAGCTTTCTGCGTATTATTGGATAAATTGAATTATCCAAACGATTTCCTAATTTACATAAGAAGCAATTATTATTTACCACTATAATTGTATAAACAAATATGAATCATGTATACTTACGTAATAATGGCAACCAAGGATGAATCCATGTATGGATGGGTACAGTATCTGTAAGAGGATTCCATTCCTCCACCTCCAATGTCAATTTTGGCAAAACTAATACATCTAAAATATTTTCTAAGATCCAGTTGGGCAATAATGGCATCCAATGTTCTATTAGTTCAATCAGAGGATCAGGCTGTCTACACGTCCACTGCCTAATTCATTTATGAATAAAAGATATTAAAAAAGAGATACATGAAAAGAATCATTTGTTTGTATATTTAAATGCACAGAATGATCCAAAAAAAAAATCGAGAACTTTAGGGATATATATTCACAAAGTTGCCCTACAATCTTTGCTTCTTTGTAGAGCAAGCTTTGTTTTCGTGACAAAATTTTTTTTCCAGTTTTCTATACCAATGTGTTCAGAATGTTCCAAAACGTCAAAAAATCACATGCGTATATGTGTGTGCGTATGTACAGAATATTTGTACACTAACTGTGCTCTAACTTTCGCAAATTTTGAGATATCAGATTAAATTTTTTTCAATGAATAAAGTATCATTAAAAAATGGTTGGTATTGAATTTGGCGAGGATCGGTGAAAGGATACATTTTTTATAAAATCTTTAATTTTTTGAGAAATATCTGCATGTTCTAACTTCCGCAAATTTTGAGATATTGAGCTAAATTTTTTTACATGATAAAGCTTCCTCTATGAAGAAGCCAAAATTAAAAAACCCATTTACTTTGAAAAGGAGCTTTGTAAGCAAAATAAAATAATGAGGAAGCAATGTGCAAGTTTCTAATTTGCACAATTTTCATCTTGTTTTCTTTTATATTACCATGTAATTAAAAAGTTTATTATGAAAATAACTCACTGTATGGCTCCTCTAATTGATGGCATCCATGCATTCCACACTAATTGATCGTATGGGTGCATAGTTCGTGTTTGAAGTGTAGTATTACTAGTTCCATTCTCCAAAATACACTTCCACTGTTCAAATAATTTGATCGGTTGTTTTGGTTGCAAGAGTGGATTCCAACTAAGCAAGCAATCTTTTATTTTTGGCGCTACAAAACTACTAGCCAATTCACCAAGTTCGTA
This sequence comes from Formica exsecta, assembly GCF_003651465.1. NCBI lineage: Eukaryota > Metazoa > Arthropoda > Insecta > Hymenoptera > Formicidae > Formica > Formica exsecta. Next base: position 580,015 of record NW_021849121.1, on the reverse strand, counting down.
CATTTTATACTCCTCATAATAATTGTCTTGCAAATTTTTAAAAGCTTCCGCAGTTTCTTGCAGGGATAATTCATTCGTTTCATTTATTAACTTGTTCACAATCACGACCACATTATCTAAGATATCAATTGATTGGCCATGTTGATCCACGACTTTCGATAAATTCTTCTTTTCCGCTTCTAAAGCGATTACTCTGTCATGTAAATGCCTCATTCGTCGATCGTTTTGTATAATATCTTGCTCGCACATATCCACGAGTAAACTTAAATTATGCTGCAATTCAGGCAGAGCAAAATTCACCTTAGATTTTTTATCAGATGTAGTTACAGTCTCATCGGGACATTGCTGACCACCAGCTATTGCGTGATACCCACTAAGAATTCTCTGTTCTGGCCCTGTCATGTCGATAACTTTAACTCTGCTTATATCACTAGATACTGGGAGCTTTCTATTTGGTTTCAACTTTCCATCTTCCAAAACTTGATCCACACTTCTATAACAGTATCTAACTTTTTTTTTATTGCTATTATCGCCCTTTCGCCATTGAGATACTTTGGACTTGAGTTCTTTTGTTTCTTCTCCATCATCATCTTTCTTTTTTTCTGGAATTTTTGGTACCTTTTCTGGACCGTATGCACCAATTGCACCTCTTCCCTTCCTGAGATGTGCTTCCACCGGGGTGCTTATTCCTTGTAGCTGTTTACCCAAACCTTTGCCAGGTTCAAATCCCATCTAAATAAAAAAATATCTTTTTTATTACTATACTGTTTTGCTGGAATTTATATAATAGATTATTGTTTTAAAAATACCTGTAATAACAATTTAGCACCAATACCCTTTGTATGTACTTCCCAACTACCCATTCCACCTTTTATTAATAATGGATTTACTTGATTGCGTTTTTTACGCAAACCTGCGATATCGCTGTCTAACTTCAAAGAGAAAGATGGACGTGATTTCGAATTATTTGGTCTTTCATCTTCTGAACTAAATAAGAAATAAAATATAAATTTTTATTAATAAAGAAAAATATTTATACTAGAAGCGCTATTATGCATTAAATCTTACCTAGAATCACTGTAATGCTTTGTTTGAGATTCCCGTGTCTCTTCTTCATCTTCCTGATCATCATTATCTTCCTTATCTTTTGGTTTCCCTGCTTGTTGGATACCACCAGCAACAAAATTGACCGGCGCTGTATAATTTTTAGGACCCTTGTTGAAAGTCTTGAAAGATGGTCTGGCAGATAATTCATCTTCATCGCTGTCATCTGCCCATATTCCTATGTTCAAATCGGAGAAGAGTGTTACTACAAATTATATATGGATATATATTAAATATATAATTGTCACACACTGTCATTAAACCTCAATTCTCGGTCTATTTAATTCTCCCTTTTAATAAAGTAACTAATAATATTTTTGACATATATGTATATCATACCTAGCATTTGTTGCTTCTTCGAAAGCTTGCGTCGGGGACGACCAATGTTAAATTCGTTGTCTAAATCATAATCGGTAATTTCAAAGCTTTCTACTTCGTCTTCAGACATCTTATTTTATATGATTATTTTGTTACACAATATACTGTTTTATTTTTTTATGTAATAATATAACTCTCTCTCTCTCTCTTTCTTCAAAAAGACTATAACACTGACACAATCCTCTACCAAGATCTGACCAGATCGTATTATTAAAGAACGCTAAAGAAAATCGAAGTTCTAACCATTCTAACCAATTCTAACCAGAACTGCCAGATTGCAGACTCCAAACTCCAAACATTTCTACGTCCAAACATGAACTACATAGCCAATCCACAAAACTTCTCAGTGGGTAACACGATATGTTACCCACTGGTATCTGATTCTGTTCCGTGCTATGTCAACAGAATATCCGTGACAGAAATCTGTAAGGCCTCGGCGCCTATGGCGCCCCTAAACTTCCACACCCGTGTCTCGGCCCCACCGTGGGTCCGCCCCACCACGCGCCGACTCGCGTATTAATATTTTATTTCTATTCCTAATATTTTCTCTATTGTGCGCAGGGCCTAATACAAAGTCATATTCTTGGCAATAATTGTATTATACAGGGTGTCCCAGACTACCTGTACACCCCTTTTAAAATGAAAATAAATAGCTATCAAAAATCGCGAACATTTTTTAAGTAAATCGGGTATGCTCTATCGAATGGTGATATTTTAAACTTTTGATTCCGACCGGAAATACGCCATCCAGACCGGAAGTTGAATTTTTTGAGAGGAACATAGTACTTTTTATTACAGATTCGAATTGTACGTGAAAAAATAAGAAACTTTTGTATTAAACGTTTTTTCTGAAAGTGCCTCTGTCAACCTTAAAATTGACATTGAAAGTAACTGTCACAGTTGCTTTCATTTTTAGGTTGACAGAGGCACTTTCAGAAAAAACGTTTGATACAAAAGTTTCTTATTTTTTCACGTACAATTCGAATCTGTAATAAAAAGTACTATGTTCCCCTCAAAAAATTCAACTTCCGGTCCGGATGGCATGTTTCCGGTCGTAATCAAAAGTTGAAAATATCACCATTCGATAGAGCATACCCGATTTACTTAAAAAATGTTCGCGATTTTTGATAAAAGCCATTTATTTTCATTTTAAAAGGGGTGTACG
>NW_021849121.1:557756-576085 GCF_003651465.1 Formica exsecta | reverse complement strand
AAGTATTACGGTAAGATTATCGAGAACTAAATATTTTACGAGATATTTTATTTTTTATATCAAAATATGTCAGATTAAAATATAAAATAACTCAAAAAGTACTTAATGAAAAAATACTTTATTATAGTGTTTTGGAAAGCTCTCGACATTAGTTATAAGAATATGCAATGAAAAATGTGGGTTTCCATTTAAGAAATTGAAAGTGACCTTCATGTGACCTTCAAATAACTATCCAAGGTCACATCAATGGCACCATCTTATGTCCCCCTTCGATCCAAACAACTTTTGTCTGGAACGTTTTTCCGTATCTTCCATATTTTTCGAGATATTTGACTGGCTCTTTTAAAATGGACCACCCTGTATATATATTATTAATAAAGATAAAGTTCAGTAAACCTATTCCGTATTTTCTAACGCATAACGTTTTAATGATATTATTAGATAAAAATAATTGAAATTTGAGACCAATATGGGTCTTGTAGAAAATTTATTTTTTCTGGAACATCAAAATTATTATTATAATTAGTTAATTAATTTGTAACGATACCGTTACTAACGGCCTAGCGGGCCGATCCACCGCGCGCTGTTTTGAGGCTCGGCGCCTATGGCGCCCCTAAACTTCCACACCCGTGTCTCGGCCCCACCGTGGGTCCGCCCCACCACGCGCCGACTCGCGTAAGTGGAAGGCCGGCCGCCGGTATATAAGGCGCTCCGGCGAGCGTAGCGTTACCTAAGCCCGCACTGTATATACCGCGCATTATAATTGTAGAGCCTTATTACGATTTCCGTCAGTAGAGTCGACTCCACCTGTACGCACGGCCTTCAGACTACACAAGCGCGCCAGCCCTTCTAAGGGTAGGCCGCAGAAAGTGCCGACGCCCCGTCCTTCTAAGGATAAGGTAGTCAGGCCGTTGGAACTACGAACGAAGGCCACGCGACCCCCGTAGCATTTAAGATCTGTTCTGTTCCGCTTAGAATAACCATAGTTGCTTGCATGCGAACCTCGCGAACGCAGAACACGTCCGCATAAGCCACGCTCGCTTCCCGAGCTCCCGCGCACCAGCCACGCGCGAAACTCTGTACGCACCGCTCCCGCATGTTGCATTGTACTTACCCAGCAAACACAGAATATAACTGCTATATAACGTGGGAATAACATGTAATGTAACGGTTGTTATACCTAAATTTATATTGGGATTATATAACTATCTCTTATTTAAGCAATATAACACCAGAATATAACTGCTATGTAACATGGGAGTAATATGTAATGTAACTGAGTAACAGAGTAACGTCAAAAGACGACATAATGACGTCTATTTTTGGTCTATAATGTCGGCGACTAATAATTGACGCTTAAAAGACCTCATTTCTTAGACTAGCCAAAGACGTAATTTTGAAAACGTCCTATGATCGTCCAAATAAAGTCCTCTTGTAACTAATATTCTCAGTGAGCATTATTGAGAGGATGAGCTCTTTAAGAGGATTTTTTAAAGACTTAATTAAATTTTCTTAGAAATTATATCAATAAGTTATCTTTTTGTAAGATATCTTTCACAAGATTTATATTACATATACGTCTATGTTATATGCTGTGGTTTGCTGGGAATTGTTTAAACCGCTTATACCGAGGTAAAGTAAGTTGGAGTTTCCCCCTTCTCCCGAATCCTGGCACCGGCGAGTCTTGATCCGCGGCGTACGGGAAAGTGAACCGTTACAAATTATAATTAATTATAATTAATAAATTTTCTGAATCATCAAAATTAAATAATTAAAAATTCTTGATGTGCATTCTAAATATATTTGTCAAGATTTGCATGAATAAACTAATATATATATATATATATGTGTGTGTGTGTGTGTGTGTGTGTGTTGTTGTATAATATATAGAAATAATATCATTTTTCATTCATTTTTTTTATTACGTTGTTTACATAATTTTTAGTTTGCATATATACACATTTTTTCGTAACATTTTATTTATAATAAGCTTTCACCACAATTACGCAATAGAACGATCACAGATCACACTCTATATAGTCTTACCAAAATCTTCTAAAGAAAATAATTTATATAATATACCTCTATAATATATTAATCACGCTACAAAATATATCCTCACGCAAAATTCCACGATGAGAATGTTACATATACTCTTTATCCTTATTCTTCTTATATTGTTCTCGCAGAAAATATATAATTTATGTATCAATATTATAATCGCTACAAAATATTACTTTTCCACTATTTCATCGTTTTTCTTATGGAAGAAAATAATTTACACATTAATATCGGGCATGCTACAAAATATACTCAACTTCCGAATGAATCTGGTAAAACCTTTAGACTCTATAGATAGTGAAACCAGATGATAGTTACACGGAGGCCTTTCGATATCAGAGGAAAATTGCAAAACTATCACTGGTCCGTCTTCACGAAAAAGTCATACAATATATGAAATACGTACGTCGCCTATAAAAGAATGTTATTTTATTTATTTAAAAATAAATAGAGTTTCGATTGTGTATGTGCTCTTTTTCTCATTTTTATACAACGCTTCTATAATTTAATCTCGATAGAATCATCGGCACTTGGACCCGCGATAATGACGCTATTATTGGCAGTAATGTCCGTTTGCAATCGTTGATGGTTCTCGTGCTTCTTCATCGTGTAATTGTTAGTCTTCTTGCCAGTCAACATCATTAGATCCGAATGTATTCTGAAGTGTAATCTAGACTCTAATAAGTAGCCCGTGTAATTTTTCCTAGAATTTAAATACAATTTTAATTCAATTGGTTTCTCGTAAAAACCGACAAATTAATTATACAAAATCATATCATACAATAACATATAATAGGAGATCTAGACTTACTTAGCATCTTCTAAAAAACCTATAGCCAACTGAGTATCGCCCTGATTTTGAGCCAATAAAGCTAATTCTACGGTAGCATAGGGAAATAAGTACGTGTCCTCCTTGACTGATTTCTCCAATTGTAAAACGCGTCGCAGACACTCCTCCGACTGCAAAGGATGCTGCATTTGTCGCAGACAAGCGCCTTTCAACAGCAACAAAAGCGCTTTGTTGTCCGCATAGTATTCATTTTTCCTGTGTACACAAGATGTTACATATATTAAAAAAGAGATGTAATTAACAAACCTCCTCATAGTTTTTACATTTTTATTTAAGATGATCAAATTCATTTAAAATAATCGCTATTTTTATATCTAACATTTTTTTCCATTTTCTTTTCAAGTTGCTTATTATGTTCATATATTATAATTCGAATTGTGAAAAAAAACTCACGAGGCTGTTTTGAGTTCTCTCTCCGTCTCCTCTATCGTTTTGAATATATTCAATATCAAATCTTGCCGCTTGCCTATTATCCTGAACAGATTCCATACATACATAAGCTCAAATATGGGCAAGATTAGATTTTTCTTTTGCGCGAAATAACGCTCCGTCCTCTTGATCACAAACTTCTCCATTGGCAGCGACTTGCCGGCAATGCGCTGCTTGTAAGTTGGTACCTGTATCATCAAGCTGTCGATCAGTTGTTTCTCCTCGCTTCCGGTCGGCGGTTTCTGCATGAGCAAAATCGCAGCCTTTTGGTACAGGTAGATAGTGCGCGACCAATTAGACTCGTTCGCCAGCATCGTGGCATACATAATCGCCTTATTCCATTGTTGCATAGAGCAGTGCGCCCACATCAATTCCCAATAACAGAGATGATGAAACTGCGACCATACATTTTGACTTTTCCACGATTTGATATACCAGTCTATGCACTCTTCGAAGTTGCCCCGCGTGAGCTCTAATCTTCCCTTGAAGAACAGGAACCATACACCATTCGGATAAAGGCTCAGTTCCTGCTGCAACACTTGCTCGCACCATTCTAGATCGCCGTCCGAGTGACTCAGTACGAAAGTAACGATTAGATTGTAAGACAACAAAGTCATAACGCATAAGATTTGTCGCAGACCTCTCCTCTCATTATAACCCGCTTTTAATTCCGCTAGACCATACGTCTGTAAATGATAATTGAGTTAATAAATAAAATTGCACCACATATCATTTATGAATGTTTTTAATTACCTTATCGCCGGAGAATCCGATAAATTCTAATAACTTAATAACTCGCGCCGGTAGCAACGATATCATCTGGAATGAGACAGAATTTTAAAAATGTATATTTACGATAATATATACATATATTTATGGCAAAGGTAAAACTATACACATATGTACCAGGTTGAATGTACCAATACCCATACGAACGCCACTTTCGAAATGCACTTTGTGAGTATCGTCTCCCCATTTGCGATTGTTCAAGATCGTCATGCATTCCCTGCACACAAAAAGATAATCATGAAAAATTCTGAAGAGATTGAATGTCAGGTGTAATGTAACTTATTTACTTGTATGACAGAAAACATGTACGAATTTTCAATCCCGCCTTGACAAAGCTGACCAGAGTCTCATCTTCTACAAACGTGAGCATCGATTTTAAAAGGAGCGACTCGGCATAACAGAGTTCCGCATGCACTTCCTCTGTAAAATTAATTCTCAGTTATTCCTTTCATGCACTACTGTGTTTTAGATACACGAAAGCCGTATGATATGACTACATCCGAGTTAATTTACGGGACTGCGTCTTCTGAAGTTAATATTAATATTAATTCTTAATTAATTTCTCTAGTTATAATTAAAAATTTCGAATTTTATAATACGCGATCATTTTTAATAACACTATTGGTAACAAAAAAAACTCGTAAAAAACTAATAGCAAAAATTATATTAATATTTTAATTTTATTACACTTGCTCACGATTAAAAGACTAACAGTCGCATGTTATATATATATCAGCTGATAAATGTATTTATGTTCTTGTCATTAAAGTTCTTGTCTTAAAGAAGTTTATTATTCAAATTACTTGTTATTGGAAGAGTTGTATCAATAAAGTTAATGATATATTATATTCTTGATATTCATTAATCATTATAAGGGATCAAGGGTCTTGACGCATGCTGCATTATATATGCACAAATACAACACACGTTACCGTTCGTGTAAGCATCGTAGTTGACCCTCTTCACTATTTTTCCGATATTCTGCGTGATAGTGGTGTGTTTTCGGTGTTTGGAACATACGCTCATGCATTGCTTCAATATCTCCGACGCCTTCTCGATATGTTTCTACGTATTGCACACGATATATTGTTAAAGAAAGAATTTCCCGCGATTCTCTAAGTTGGATAAATAAAAAAAGTGCTCAAAGCGTAACGGAAGGAACGTAATAAATATAATCAGTACTTGTTCAAACGTAAGAATTGCTTCTAAAAATGCGAACACGCTAGTCCCCAGAGAGTGATACATGCTGGTGTCCGCCCATGGCTCTAAAATTTTCCTCGCCTGATCGAAGTCATTGTTGAAAAAACAATGAATCGCTCTTTTTGCCTCCATTATCGCTGTATTCAAATCCATAGAAGTGAGTCTGAAGCAAGAAAAGCTATTTATGTCTAAAGTACAAAAAGTCTCTAAAGTACAAAAGATGCATTTACGTAGCATAATAAAATGCAAATGTGTATATATACGCACTGTGGTAATGATTCCTGAGCATCTTGAAACTGAAAAAAACATAAGATACATATATATAAGAATACAAACAATTACGTAAAGAGCAAATATAAAAATATACATATTATTGTATATTTTGTCAACCTACCTCATCATCACCTTCAATGTCTGACATTTTTGCTTTGTGTTAGGCAACTGGTTCTGCAAAAACAATATAAATAATTTTATAAAAGTAGCTTATATTTTAATATATATCTTCTTATTTATATAATCTCTACGCATTAAATTATATATTAAAAGTTATTGAGCTGCAGAAAAATAATTTACAATCGACTCGACTCAAGCTTAGACTTCGCGATCCTATTGATAATATAATCGTTTGTAGCTATAAGCAAATTTCTTTCGTATGCGGAAGAACTTTTCTGCAAACGCAGCACTTAGTGTAATATTTTATATTACTTTGACGTAAACGGATTATTTTGGCGTAGAGTGACTAATGCAAAAAAATTATATCTGATAAGTAATCTGGTGAGTAAAAATAATAATTAATAAAAATAACGATTGTGATAGATCATAAAGAAAATATCGGATATATCAAATTCTTACATCACAATCGCAATCGTGCAAACTTAAGCAAGCATTCTTTAAATAAACACTATTACACATCTTTCTCTGGTATCTTTTATATTTTATATATACAAGGTGATTCAAAACAACCTTCTGTCCTTACAATGTCATATACTTGACTTTTAAAATATTTTTTTTATTTTTAATGTAACATAAAATATTTTAAAATAATTTTAATCTAAAATATTATTTGTCCGAGATCATTTAAAATAAATCTCGTATTGTATCTATTTGGTTTGTATTTGTTGTTACAAAAATTGTTATACTTGTAGTAACAAGCCTTTAAAAGAATTTAAAAAATCAAACTTTTTTATTTTTATTCCAGCATGATCATGGGATATAATGGAATAAATATTTTAACTTTCTCATTTCCTGCTATTCTCTCTTCAATTTTATTTATTAACTCCACTTTGCTGTGGATGGGTTGCGAAGCCGTTTAAATGCCGGGAGCAAGAAACTCGTAGCAAAACACGAATAAATGTAACAAGGGAACGAAAGGGGAAGTTGTCTTTTGAATTTTTCTTATATAAAATCTTCTACGCATCAAAATCATCATTTTTCGAAAACAATAAAATAAACTTTTTATAGATAAAAATGTTCTGTATAATAAATTATTTTATATTTTCTCTTTATTCGAAAAAAATATGTGATTTTTTAAAAATCGAAAAGCTTTTCCGCATAAAAGTGTACGCATACCAGTTTACGAAACAAACCCGATTTCGCTTGTTTGTTTACAAGTAAGAAGTCTTCCAAGCAAATACACACACAATCACGGATATGTCGCACGCGATAATATCATGAGTTTTAAATTCAAATCGGGAGATTTCTTTTTCGTGAAAAGCCGATTCTCTGCGAGAGAGACAGAGAGAGAGAGAAACTGCGACGGACACGGATTGAAAAGCACGAGCAGTGATTTCAGTGCCAAGGAAAGTAGACTGCCAGGAAGAAAGTATAAAAGGCTAGAAGAGACCTACATTTCCTAAATCCGCGCCAGGAGGGGGATGGAGAAAGCGCGCGTGCGCGCTCGCGAAATTCCCGTGTGATTCTGCGCGATGCGCATGTCGTTTGTAAAGCGACCGGCAAATTTACAAATGTATTCGCGAAATATTCACCAACTGTCTTTTATCTACGATTTCTAAAGTACACTTTACGATACGATTCAAAGGAGTTAGTTCCTCAAGCTTTGGTGTGATAAGATTACAAATGTGCATCTTTCTAAAGCGTATTATACAGAATGAAAAATAAATCGCACGATTAATAATGTATATTTTGCGAAAAATTGAATTCCTAAATTTACTTATGTATTAGCAATAATTACATTTCTGTGTTCAAATAATTATTAAAATTAAAATATAATATATATAATATATATATATTCATAATTTAATACAAAAGATTCAAAAATAAATTTTTTTCAGTTTTGTGCATCATAAGAAATGACAACAATTTGATTGATCATACAGATTCTCTTATAAAGAATATAGCAAAAAAATAAAGTCTTGAAAAATTTTAATCTTATCTCTCAGAAGATTAGAAAGTTGATTTTTCATAATAGTATTTTTCGTAAGAAATTTTTGACAATTCCTTTTTCTTACTTCTGTCTCTCGTGCAAAGTATTTTAGTGCTAATTACTGCAATTAGCCTTATTGTTAGAAAAAAAGTGTCAAGTCATATTGCAATTTGTTATGTATATATTCCATGATAAAAGAAAATATCTTAAATAGTTAATGAAAATGAAACGTATTTCCATGTACAGTTCAAATAAAATAATATACACGTAGCAGAGAAAATATATTATTTCGCGCAATATTATTTTCGGGCAACGAATATTAAATCGTTAAAAAGTAAATTCGGCGACGTTACGTTAATTAATCTACATCAAAATATTACAAAATATCACGAGATAACACATATTAAACGATGCATAGCTAAGGATGATAACACTCTCACATATTCTTAGATCTTTTTGCATATTCGACGATCGTATAACGCGATTTTATTTCTCGACGAAATAAACGCGTATAGAAACGCGCGTAATGACTGCAGATCAATCTTCATCAATAATTCATTTGTAAATAGAGCGCAATGCGTGCCTCGTTAAAATACTGGGAGAGTCAGTCGTTAGATACAGGTGGACGCGTCTACGATCGATCGTCGCTGTAGAACACGCTAGGCAAAATGTATATCAGTAGTAAATCCTTTCGTTCTGCGATCCTGCGTGGTGAATGTCATCAGAGGATTGCTATGCACACGCAATGCGTTTTCGATCGAACACAAGGCTGTCGCGCAGACACCGCGAAAACGCGCGACAGATTCAACGATTTTACAGTCGCGACCCACGCGCGAGAAAGCTCGGCGTGAACTGACGTAAACGGCGAACGCGATTCCATGCTCACCTCACCCTTATAATCTACCGGCGTGAAGCCGGGCGATTACCGAGTAGCGCCGAAAAATGCCGAGCGGCGACGAGCGCGACGACCGATCGCGAGACAGAGAGAGAGCACAGCTCACGTCGGCGGCTCTCACGTGATTCGCATTTTCGTGAATAACAAAAGATCCTGTGCGAGCATCAGGATCGCGTAATAATGGGAGCTTTCCAACAAGAAAACAGATAAACACAAGCTCACGCAATTGGCTATTAAATAAAGAATTTTTAAAGACCCTAAAATTTTTTATTTGACAGCTAATCATATGATATTGTGTTTGTGTTTTTTGCTGGAAAAATATTATGGAGATTTCATAGCATCGTTAGATTAGATCAGATTATATTAGAAGAAAAATAATAATGTTTTTTTTTAATTTCTTTTCTCGCCCAAAATCAGTTTTTAAATATATGTAAAAGCTGATATTTATCGAATATGGAACTAAAAACTAGTTTTTCGTTTGTGATTAACCTTTAAGATACTTTTGTTGTCAACAATATAATTTTTTTCGAATCTACAGAACATCTCTGCAATTAATTCGAATATATTTTTTTTTGTCGGAAAATATTTCATCATGTAATATATTTTTTCGCGAAAATGTAATTTTCAGCGATGAAAATTTGAGGAAAAAGGAGTCAAACTAATCAAAGAATAAAAATAAAATGTTCGATTTTTGTCAAAATATATTAAATATGTGAGGCATATATAAAGTATAATAATGTAAATAATCAAAATGTTTAACTTTATGTATCTTTCATGTATATTCACATTTTTTTTATTAAGATGCGGATATATATATTTCTGCCGTTTATATAATGTTCCATTATGAATATTTATGAATGACAAATGTTTTTTTTCAATAAATTATCTCGCAAGTTGCTTTCACAACATCAGATTGTATTGATTTATGCATATAGGTATATATAATTATTTCAAGTATAAAAAACTAAGATAATAACGGAAAATCAGTCGGGAAGTAATCTGTCATTGACGAGGATATCAAGATGGGACTTTATCTCTGATATTCTATGATTAGTCAAACGCATTTAGGTAGAATTATATAAACATATGTTAACAATCCAGGTAGCAAAAATAGTCTTTTTGACATCATTTTGACCTAATTTGACGTCAAAATAACGTCAAAATGGCTACTTTTGCTACCTGGGAATGACATATTTATTTTAAACTAATTCATTGCTAATATTAAAAATAGCTCCAAGAATAAATAATGTTTTTTTTAAATTTCTTTTCTCGCCCAAAATCAGTTTTTAAATATATGTAAAAGCTGATATTTATCGAATATGGAACTAAAAACTAGTTTTTCGTTTGTGATTAACCTTTAAGATACTTTTGTTGTCAACAATATAATTTTTTTCGAATCTACAGAACATCTCTGCAATTAATTCGAATTCTTCGTTACGAGATACATAATATAAAAAGATAACCCATATTTTTCGCTTCTTTGATAAAAATATCTTATCTTCTGATCTAATAAATTTTCTTACATTAAATTAACCATATCTGACTTTTCTTCGATAAAATTTTATAATATTCTTCGAAAGAAAATATTTACTTTTTTTGAGTACATGGATAATGAGTATTTCTAAAATTTGTGACAAGTCTATTTTATGACCATTATTAAGAAAATATTCTTTGTTAAAGATAACTGTTACTTAAAAGAAGTAAAGTAAACTGAGTAATCATTTTATTTAGCAATAGAATAATATTTTTCTGTATGTATGTATTAAGTAAAAAGAAAGATTGATGCCGAAGACAGGTATCTCGACTGATTCTTTTATGCAACGATAAATTTGCATGTTATACAATGATTTATAATTCTAAACAGAAAGACATTTAAGACATACGGATTATATTTATTATAATTCTTTCTGTTGTAAAAAAAAAAAAATAAAACAGAATTTCGATTAAAGTCCCTGCGCTTATGAAATTAAGTCTATCGATTTGATAAATAAAACTATAAAATGTTACACAAATGAGCATTAAGTTTTTGCTAAAAATAATATATAAAAAAAGCTTTTTATATATATAATTGATGTTTAGAAAATTCACTTAAACTTATAATCGGACTTCAAACGGAGAGAACATATGATTTTGACTGGACGAGATTGAATTACGTAACACGGTGTATAATCTGTTTCGTATACTGTATATAATTAAATTTAAATACATAAATCTGTTTAAAAAGGTACAGTACATTTACAAAACATTAATAAATAATTGCAGTTTGGACAACGCAATTTTGAATATGCCAGTGTTATAATTATATTGTTTTGCTCCTTTAATATCCTGGTTGTTTTTGCATTTTAAATGTTTGTTAAATCATGCAATATATAAACTGTCACGAATTTTCATGAAATTCTCGAGAAAGAAAATTAAGAATTAAGATAAATAGTTTTTTTTATTATAGTTATTTTATGTAATCACATATTATAGTAGGAGCTTCTCTTTCGAATCGTTATTCGCAGAAATCTCAGAGTTGACTGTGGCCTTGAACAAGAATGGAATTCTCACGATATACAACTTGATATATATATATGTGTGTGTATGTGTGTGTAATAATTATATTATTATTACTTGACACGAAATGTACACGTGCTATCTGTATTAAACTAAATTTCGCTTAAAGATATGATTCACATGAGGAAAAGCAATATTGTAATATGAATATATAAAACCCATATATATCATACAAATATATCTCTTAATCAGCAATTTAAAACTCGTTGCAATCTCGAATCTTACGTTTGATTTTCATCAAACTGAGATCATTTCTATATTTACTCGTAATATTATTATAGCATACAATGCGTGAGAAAGAGACAAAAGAGACAAAGAGTGTAAACAGACTGACACACGTTCCTTATAACTTCATCCTTCGTATTTTCTCACAATTAGCTCCTATTTTTTCTTCTTCTCCTTCTCCAACTCTCTAAAGTATATATATATGTCTATTTAATTTTACGCGTAAAAAAGTCTAACAAGAGATGTATAATGTATCGCGATTATATGAGAGAACCGAGATAGCGAATCGCGGTAGCAGCGCTCGCGTCAGACGTCAGATGGTCATACGTCAAAATTGCTTGCTCGACAGTTCGACGCGACGAGGGGAAAGTCACCGATCGTGGCTCCGAAGGGCGTTTTCGGTGCGTCCTCTAAAGAGGCGCGCGAGAGAGACGCGGTAATCGCGCGTCAAGATCGCGATCTATCGTGACGACGAAGAGAGAGAGAAAAAAAAAGATCACGCTTCGACGACGACGTCATCGTCGCGGCGTACGAGATACCGATTGACACATCGAGAGAAACTCCGATTGGGCCGTAAACTGGACTCCGCTTTGATTCTCGCGGGAGATCGAGGAGGTTTAATCACTCGTCTAACGAAAGATGTAGGCATCCTCTCTTTCTCATCTTCTAACGACCACGGTTTCTCTCGCCACCGTCGAGCTGACGCAACTTACGCAACATAACCTTCTCGGCCGCAAAACAGTCAACGACAGATTTCCGCTGCGTAGACGTCTGTATTTCTGTCCGCCCGCAAAGTGCGTTTGTGTGTAATTTAATTATAGGAATAGAGCCATGGCACGTCAGAGCATTGTCGCGTGTTGGAATTGTACGATATTATTGTCGTGTGCCGAGTTCCCGGAAAATCATATGTTACGATTATACGTTTGTTATTTTGAAGAGTCCGCAGTTTTTTCCATTATATTCTTCCTTCCTCGGCCTTTTATTGTTGTTTAGGCATTGCTCGTGACATTACGCGTGCTATCATATCAGTCATATGTTCAATCTGA
Organism: Formica exsecta; assembly: GCF_003651465.1. NCBI lineage: Eukaryota > Metazoa > Arthropoda > Insecta > Hymenoptera > Formicidae > Formica > Formica exsecta. The sequence continues at coordinate 563,651 of NW_021849121.1, read as the reverse complement.
TAAGAATGTGTAGTCTAATATTTGACAATTCTATAAATTTCATATTTTTTATCGAATATAAGATTCAAGCGTAATAATAATCCAGTTTCTGCTGGAATACTAGTTATTACAATTTATAACATAATTTTCTATTATTTTTCTTGATTATACATCTCTTTGTGATGTGTACCATGACAATGTTGGTTACAATATAATACTGTAAAGAAAAAGAAAAATTTTTGGTTTTTACAGATTTTCAGTGTTTGTATTTGAGGGTATGAAGAGCAACCTACACTGCAATAACTGTGTTGAAAAATTACCTGGTGCTAGTTAACTTGATTTCCGCTATGGAAAATCAAGGTTACCATCATCAAACCCTTTCAACCCATCAGTCTTTCTGGAAGAAGAATACACGCGCTGTGCCAGGAAGGTATATATTTTCTAAGATTTTATTTTCTGCGTACTTGAAATTATATATACTTATTAAGTCATTGATTAATTTATTTGAAGGCCAAGCTTGAAGCAGGACATTAGACACCATAAGTTTAATTCCACGGTGATTGGATCTAGCAATCTGATTAATATTGCTAATAGTAGTGGTAGTACAGGCGGAAGTGGAGGCTCCACTTCTTTTCAAGATTTTCAGGAGAGCGTGGACGACGCATGGGATTCGGGAGATGATGAATTTTGCACAGTTTCGGATGTGAAGATATCGAAGAAAGTTAGCCAGTCAGCAGCTCTTAGTGTTATCAACAATCACAGATCTAGCAATAAGTGTTCACAGTTGCTACAGGCAAATGCGAAAGTAGTTCAACAGGAAATTATTCCTGAAGAGAAAAAAGCGGAGGCCCTTCAGAGATTAGCTGTGCAGCCCTTACATTTACGCAATGCAAATCTGCATTTACAAGTGAATAATAGCCAGCATCCCAGTGAGAACATAGATTTGAAGTATAGCGTATCACCTCGGCACAAACCAACACAATTCCCCGGTAGACCACAACCATTGAGGCAAACAAATGCTCCCAACAAATTTTTTATACCTTCAAAGGAGCAAGGTGTGAATCCATTTGTTGCATATTCAGCAGCAATCCTTAAGACATAGGATTTACAAATCGCTTATGAATCTGTTTAGATGGTGAAAGTAAAGTGGACAAGTTTCAATTACTTTTGGATGCGTCCGTTCTGAATTTGGACGAATTGAGGCACTTGTCGTGGTCGGGCGTGCCTGCCAAATTACGTTCCGTCACTTGGAGGTTGTTGTCTGTAAGTAGCGAAGGTAAACGAGCTGTACACTATCGAGCACGGTGAGCGCTACGGCGAAGCAATAAGCGACCGTGTTCGTAACATTGTAGGAATACTTGCCAGCTAATATGGAACGTAGGCAACACGTGTTGGAGCGCAAACGGCTAGACTATTGGAATCTGGTCAAACAGTATTACGATGTCGAACGGGACGAGGGCTTTCAAGATACATATCGTCAGATTCACATCGATATCCCTAGAATGTCACCGCTCATCTCGCTATTCCAGCAGACGACAGTGCAACTGATATTTGAAAGGATATTGTACATTTGGGCAATTAGGCACCCCGCATCTGGTTATGTTCAGGTGTTTAATATCAAACCACCTATTGTATTATATTATAAAAAACTAGAACTGATTCGATCGTTGTTATAGGGTATGAATGATCTCGTGACGCCCTTCTTCTTGGTCTTTTTGCAAGAAGCGGTACCAGTGCAGGCTTGGCAGGATCTAGAAAATTATGACGTAGCGTCACTGTCGAAGGAACAGCGCGACATTATTGAGGCAGACAGCTTCTGGTGCTTGTCAAAATTCTTGGACGGTATACAGGACAATTATATATTTGCTCAATTGGGAATCCAGCACAAAGTAAATCAGTTGAAGGAACTGATACAGAGAATCGATGGTGAATATTTTGATAAAAACACAATTATATACATACTATATTAAATATTCGCATTTTTTTTTCTTTAATGCGACCGTTACTGCGTTCAGCACCGTTGCATCAACATTTACATCAGCACGGGGTGGATTATCTACAGTTCTCCTTTCGGTGGATGAACAATTTACTGACCAGAGAAATTCCGCTTCATTGTACTATTCGATTATGGGATACTTATCTGGCGGAGTCTGATAGATTCGCATCGTTTCAGCTCTATGTGTGCGCGGCCTTTCTTCTACTTTGGAGACGACATTTACTCCTGCAACCTGATTTTCAAGTAATTTATTTCTTAATTCACTTTACTATTGTATGTAATTTTATATTTAAAACTCGATCATCGCTGTACGCTTAATTGACCTAACTTTAATGATTGTAGGGGCTGATGTTAATGCTACAAAACCTGCCCACGCAAAACTGGACGGATTCGGAGATCGGCATGCTGGTAGCCGAAGCATACAAATTAAAATACGCATTCGCCGACGCGCCAAATCACCTACAAGCTCATGATACTACGGCTAGGTGACCATTTTCAGTTAACGAATTTGGGTTAATGTTATTATGAATATAGTGGCCAAACTGTGAGGGGTCGGTAATATTGTGTTAACGTGCCGGCTCTCTTCTTCCGTCTCTATCGTTGCTATGTATACTGTGACGTTCAATCTATCACGGCCATATTGAAAGTTTCCGGAGTGCGCGAAACATTCTTATGTTTTGTTTCCACATTGACTATTAAGTTTACTCGATTTACTTTGTATAAGGTTTATTCCTTTGTTACGTTGGGAGAATTTCGCGGAGAGGGAGATGTTTAGATATATTCTCCATGTTCCGCTTCGGAATAAGATATAAATGCAACTTAAGACGCGTATACATGCGCGCACAAAGAGTGTAACGCGAATCAATTGCCATTTCCCGGTTTGCATTACATTTTTATATATATATAAAAGTCTCAGACACACATTATATACAGATAATATATATAGACAAGAAAGTTTTATATATCGACCCTGTGTTTTGTGCTTTTACATAATGATTATACCACACTTCCCCTCCTTCAGAAGCCTTACATATAATTATATTTATATTCCAACAATAGTCATGAGTTTGTTTGAAAAAATATAATTATTAATACTTGAATGATATCGTGATATTATTTTATTAATATATAAATATATATGATTTTGATATTATATATATATTTTTTATATTTTGCCTCCAATATAAGACAAACTTTGGATTGGGAAGGGAGGTAAGCATATTATCCTATATTACAAAGGATATTGCAAATAAATATGATTAATACCGGCGAGTTATCTAGCATCTAATATCATCTAACTATATTTTAATTATATCTTCAATCGTCCTCTATATCGATTTGGCCATAATCAATACTATCTAATGGCGGCATCATCGAGAGCGATTCGTTGAGATTAAAAGTTTCCTGCAACATAAGGAAAAATAATTTCATTAGACATACAAATGCCTGAACGAGATATTGTAAAGATGTCTAGAGAAGACTTTGAAATCTTTCAGACGCTTTATTAAATATTTTTCGTTGCTTAAGACTTCTTGAGTTTTTGAAATTTTTGTGAACTTTGTGTACGTACACTCACGTAATCCACGTGCACGGGCATTGGGTATATACACGGCATGCATTCCATTTGCGTGACGCCGTTATTATCAGCGGTACATTCGCACAATTGGCACTTGTTTGGCTCGGCTGTAAGGGCGACTCTCTTCGCGAAAACGCTCGCGAATTTTTTAATTAAAGCCGACTTCTCGAGACGCAGTTTGTCGCCGCTGAATATCGTGCCGTTTGTCTCCAAGGACAGCGGTGTGCAGTAGCCTAGCACGTTCTTGGAAAGTTTGACCTGTCTTCGCAGATCTTTGTCGCCGGTTAGTACTCGAGCGTCCTTCTTGGTGTACGACTTGGTCGCGTCCAAGCCGTAGAAGATTTTACCGATCTTCTCCTTCTCGAATTGGAAATCGCCATCCATTAGTATGTGCAGAGTGATATCGTGTTCCAACAATACTTGGTGTAATACCGAGTACTCCAACTAAAGCAAAATGTTGAAAGATGAATTAGATTATAGAACTCAAGAAAATTATCAAATTTCATGAAATACATCTTAAGGATAGAACTTACCGTTTGATTCTCCGGCTCGCAATGCGAGCATGGCATCAATATGAAAGTCTTCGACACGCCGGCCCTGAAGACGAGCCGCGAAGCGAATCCAATCGCGGCGAAAATGTCTTGACTGCCGCTGCCTACTGGCACGTAGCTTAAATAATCGATAAAACGTGCTACGTTCTTCGTGAAGATTTGTCCGTCGAGAATGATGCTCCTGGGTCGATCGTGCACTTTGTCACCGCCGAAGATCACCAGGGACCATCGATTTTCCGTGAGACCTCGGTCATTCATCTCCTTGTCGAGCTGTGTAATTAACAACTCCATGCTGCTATTCAACTTCATATCGCGATTGCAGTTCTTTGCCTCGACGATAAACACCACGTCGGCCGATCGGGGCACTTTGTCCTCCTCCAGCCGTTTGAAACGGCCTTCGGCCACCTGACTACCGTCCATCATAGTGCATGAGGTGCACTTATCGGGTATTCTCAGATAAGTGTCGCGGAACATGCATATCTGCATGTACGACATCGCCACCGTGCATGCCTCAGCTTCGGTGAGACTGTTCAAGCACATCCTAGCGTACACAGCCGGATCGATCACGCCAAAACAGATACCGAACTCCGAGCTCTTGTTCACAAACAGATCGTCGCAGAACTCAGATATTATGCTGTCTTGATGTAGGATCTTGTTAGCATGATTCGTCGTGTCAGTGCATTCCTCATCAATAGACCAGCTGTGAGCAAAACTGCCGGTGTCCTTTAAAAACAGCTTGTTCGATCCCAGAGTGTCGTCGAATTGTTCGTTGTTCATCGTGCCGAAAAGACCGGCCGTCTTTCCGTAATACCAGCCTGACAGTTCCAAGGTACACAAATTAAACTTGAGATTACATTCCAGCCGGAATTGGTTGTGCTTGCGTTCCACCGTTACCATGTTCTCCACTTGGTAAACGTACGTCGTGCCATGGTCCAACTCGATCGGCAGCTGCAGATTCATTGTAGTGCCGGATGATTGGGAGATCAGCTTCATTGTCTGAATAATATATCGTATTTGATATTAAGATATTAGTTAAATTTATTCCGTATAATTAAAAATAATTTATTTTATAATTAGCTTAAGCTCCTTAAAGCAAGCGAGTTTTTTAATTTTGGCTTCCTCATAGAGGAAGATATATCAAAATTTGCAAAAGTTAGGACGTGTACAGACATTTCTCAAAAAATTTAAAATTTATAAAAAATGTATTCTTTCACTGATCCTCACTAAATTCAATACCAACCATCCTTTAATACTCTATTCATGTAAAAGAATTAAACCCGATATCTCAAAAATTGCGGAAATTAGAGGTTGTACAAACATTGCGTTTGATATTAAGATATTAGTTAAATTTATTCCGTATAATTAAAAATAATTTATTTTATAATTATAATGAAAATATAATTATATAATATTAAATATTTCTTACTCCCTAGATGAAATTGATTGAAATTTTGATTTGATTCTTATTATAAGATAATAATAAGTTTTACTAACATCGTTGAAGAGATCCAATTCGATAGCGCTGTTTCCGATCAATACTATGATCTGGTGAGTGATTTCTTCTGCTTGTATATTATATTTCACCAGAATCGCAAAAGTATTGTGTGCAAAATCCTTCGCTAACAAATAGGTACAATTTCCGGCAAAATCAAAGTAACGTCCATCAAAAGTGATATAATGACGAGAACCGATAATCATGGCTTGCGCTGAAATATGAATTATTATACATATTAAAAATAAATTTAGTTTTCGATTTGTTTATTAAAGTTTTATTGTAAAATTTAATCAAGGCA
>NW_021849121.1:550256-555256 GCF_003651465.1 Formica exsecta | reverse complement strand
AGGAAAAACACACATTTTTACCTCCAAAGTTTTTAAATAGTTTATAGCATCTTAATTTTTATTTAAAATCTTGTTTTATATTCTAATTTAATATCTCACTTTAAAATTATGTATACTAATAGGAGTTCTTTTTAGTTTTCGATATTTTATCTCACTTAATTTAATTTAATGTCTCTTACTTTGATAGATGTAAATTATTAATTCTCTTAAATATTCCTAACTTTTAATATACTCACCGGGCGTGTAATTAACCATTGCCCAGATAAGCTTCTCACTAGGGTCCAAAAAGAAAAAGCCGGTAGCATTGAGTTCTGGCGTATTGATTGCGCTACCATTCACGACGTAACGAGAAGATGAAGGATAATAACCAATCGTGAAATATTTAATCTCGTCATTGTTTACTCGCCGGAAGAATATCTCTCTCAATTTCCGATCGATTCGACCGATCAATTCTCCAGTTTCGCTCGACATATAGCCGCGCGTGTATCGAGCGTGATTTACCGTTTCGAGCAATACATATCCTTGTCTGCGAACAAATCCTTCGACATCGAGATCTAATCTGGTGTTGACATGCTTGCCCCATATTTTATAGAGATACTTCCTGTTCGATGCATCGCTCTCATCTCTCAACAAGGCGGACAACGTCAACAACTTGTCCTCGTTGGTGGAGTAATCCGCGGCGAAGACGGCGTTTAATAAGTCCCTGCGATCTCTTTTCATCAGTATGCCCTTTAACGTGACATTCTTTTCGAAGGTCGGGTGCCGAAAATTTAAAACGACTTGCTGTTGGTTAGGTTCCATGGATGTGATATTGACATTTGTCCAATTAAAGGCCGCACCGACGATCCTCGACTTCTCGTCGTCGCGTTCCCATTGCAAGTTCGCTTCGGAGCTTATTTCGTTGCTGGTGATCTTATACGAGCCGTCTACAGTAAAGTTTCGTAAGGGATAGGATAAATTAAGAATGATGAACTGATTGTCCATGTCCTCGGTGGTTTTATTCAGGATGTTTACATGATAAGACACCCAGGCATCCTCGGCTAGACTTAACCATGTGTTCTGATCAAACTCGCCAGGTAGTACCTGATAGTCCGTCTTTAGCTGGATCGTCTTGTTCGAGTGTATCGCCTTCAAATGGATGTCCTGGCCGGTATGGGTAGTCCGGATCTTGGATTCGCCGGCGATGTTGAAGGCCGAGCTGTTGTCTAACCGATAAATGTTCACTTGCTTGAACTCGACGGTGGGATAATTGGTTCCCTCATTTCCACCGCTGTACTCGTATTGGTTTACGTAGATGATGCCTATGGGCTTGTAGATGTTCTCCACGGTAATTTGAATACGATCTTTATCGTAGCCAGCCCGGGATTCACTCTTTGAATTATATTGAGTATCTAGCACTTTCTGGTCGTTGTAGGTCAAGATCGAATGGCCCGTAGTAACCTGTGGACGTTTCTTGTAGCCGTAAGTTAGATGACCGATATGACGAGCATTCAGAGGAACTTCTATGTGCAGAATACCCTCTAGATTCGAATCTAATCGTTCGCTGTAATAAATGTAATCGGAGTTGAGCAAAGCCGTATTATTATTAGGCCAGAAGCACTCGATGAATCTCTTATTCTGCTTTCTGCATATAAAAAGAGAAACAATAATTAGAGAAAATTTAAAAAATAATAAAAGAATTATATTTAAATTACTTAATTTACTTATTAATTATTTGTAGAAAAGTTTTGATTTTTACATAACATTATGTGTGCGATTCAATTAATTATTATATATATACTTTTTCTATAATATAATGGATTTACTTACAAAGTAGTAAGTACAATAAAATTGCATCCGGCGAATAATAAATTTTGCGTAGATATCGAAGCATTAATGGTTCCGTTAACGTTGATTAAACTTTCATAAAATATCCTTGCGGTTCCAATCTGCTGTCTTGGAGGATAAAAGAGATCGGCATTAATTAAATTTCGTTCATCGGAATTACCGTCATAACTAAAAAAGAATACAAGCGTTTCTTCTTGCAAAAATCTCGGCGTATACAGAGAATACTTGAGCTCGATTTCTTTTTTATCGAAGGTGATATTAAAGAGATTGTTCACAGATTCCGTCGGCAATAAACCCCATGTCAATCGGAAGTGCCCATTAATATCGCGCGTAGCCATACGAACCTAAAATTGTGCATTGTTATTATTTAAGAAAGAGAAAATATTAGAAGAAAATATTAGAGAGCATATAAATATACAAGAAAGAGAGAGAAAAAGAGAACAAAAAAAAGAGAATATAATTTAGATGGAAAAAATTTATTTTAAAATTTTCTAAGAATACATGTTTTTCTAAGAATACATGTTATTAATATATTTTTCTTTTTGAAAATTTGTGGTTTCTCCTAATAGAGAATTATATCTCTTTCTCTCAATTCGCATAAATATTAAAAAACTACTTAAATTTGTATTATTATCTTGACTAATTTTACTATTTATTAATATTAAAAAAAAAAAGAATACTAACCGATCCATCCGAAGCATAATTACTCTTCGCTTTAATAGCGTTGTAGCCCAGCACGTAAGAAATGTCTTGCATGTCCTTGCTAGTATGATAACTGATCAAGAACCGATGATCGTCTTTATTTGGAGGTGGCAATTTCACAACGAACACCGCGTCCAAGTTTTGCTTATTGCGGAAACCTATGGTCGCGTTTGTCTCGAACTCCCACGCTTTTCGATCGATGTCCAAATCCAAGCCCATATCGATATTTCTGTACAACCGACCGAGATTCTTGAAGAACACGTGAGTCGACAGCTCCTTCTCGCCCAAATCCGCGGTATCATATCCTGCGATCAATTTCATTAACATGTCTTCCATGTAGATCAGTTTCCATTGAATAGCCGCATGGCACTGATCGTCATTCAATCGATGATTTAGCCGAGCGTCACCACTCGTGTTGGTCAGCATCATATTGCCGTTCACCGTCACAATCCTGCTATCATTCCAAGGTGTTTCGACTTGAATGTAAAGAGTGGTGTTGCCATTTACTTGCACATTCATAAAAGTATTCAGCTGATAAATATCTACTTTAGTAGCTTTTTTGATATCCGTGCGAGCTCTCACGTCCCAATTAAAATTGTTGAGGATGTTTGCGTCGACAGTACCATTAAAAGATCCACCGTCGACATCCAGCAAAAGACCGTACGTCTTTCTCTTCAATCTCAAAATGAGTCGATCGGTGTTCGAGCTTTTCGGCTCGGCTTTAACATCTATCGAAGTTAAAGTGTCATCCTGCACGAAGATGACAGAGCTAACATCATAAGATTTTGCTTGCAACTGGTCCTTTAATTCTCCCCTAACATCATACAACGATTCGTTGATCTGTCTTAGATCTCCGTGGAACTGGAAATGAGGTTCTTGCGACAGCGGCGTATGTAGATCGGCATCAATCTTGCCATTACTTAAGTTTCCAGTCAGCTGATATTCCTGATCGCCAAGATGCGTTACGCATACGTTTAATTTAGCAGTATTGTTTACACGAATCGCATTACTGTATAGAACGTCAGCTTCCAGCGACTCTAAAACTTTTATCCAACTTTCCAGTTTTGCAGAAGCTTTTACAAGATGCTCCTCTATTTGCCAAGCGGACTCGAAAGACGTCTGCAAAAAATAACGATTTAAATTTTCATTTAATTTTATTTAGATAATAATAATTTAATTTTTATGTGAAACTCAACTAAAATTAATCGCTAATATAAATTAATTATTAACTTATAACTTAATCGGATTACAGATATATATATTATGATACTTACGTATTTTGATACAGGCTCTTCCATTCTTGCATTGAATTTAAGTTGCTTTCTATTTCCTGTAAAATCCTTTTTCGCGGCGATTGTAGTTTTTGGTATTTTTATAACAGGTGAATCGATTGCACCAGAAATCATCATATCAAGCAAAGCTTTCTCTAGCTACATGAAAATTAAAGTATATATTTTTTTATTTTTATATTTGCGAATATTTTCACTTGTAAATATTTTAAGAATCGTGCGAAACTTACCTTTATATTTCCTAATAAATCTATGTTTAATTGATTTCCACGAATCGTAACTGTACTTCTATATAGATTGCCTTCGATCTCTACAATTGCGCTGCTACGAAAGTCTTTAAGAAATTCCAAAGGTGTTTTTATATTTAATTTTACCAAATGCGCCTTCGTATTATTCGTATCGATTTGATACGTATAATTGCCATGAAATCCGGTCTATACAATAATAAAATTTTATTTGTTATATATTTTCTTTACCTATATATATTTCGTTGAATTGTTCGTCTAATTATAAAGTATAAAAAAATATAATCTTTTTTTAATTGTATATAAAAATATTACCTCGATCCATGTAGTATTTTTCCTAACATTCACGATCATTTCCATAAAATAGGTCGGTTTTTCAAGATCGATTAAAAATTTATAAAATGATGCTATCTCTTTGATACTGCTAAACGTTAAATCAATATGTAGATCATTATTTATATGAAAAACATCTTCCATGGAAAAGCTGTCGTATATGATGATTTTGCCGGGTGGCAATTGTATTGTGCTTTGGATCTTATAAGTATCGCCTTCAGTATCAATATCTAACTCTCCCGATATATCCGGGATTATTATGAGCCATATCTATATAAATGAATAAAGATATAGATAATAATATTATATTAATTTAATAATTGTATTCTCTTATTAAGAGAATAAATACAGGGTGCTCAATTTTAAACGTAACAGGCCCAATATCTCGATAACTAAATGAAATATCGAGGTCCGGTTTATTTTTGGGTGTATTGTTTCGAGGCGGACAAATTTTATATCAAAAGAATTTGACTTTGGATGGACGCGTCAAAAACCGATATTTTATTTAGTTATCGAGATATTCGGCCTGTTACGTTTTAAATTCAGCACCTTATATAAAAGTCTCAATTTTTTTAAATTAATTTAAATTAATTTCTTATTTCTT
>NW_021849121.1:536613-550183 GCF_003651465.1 Formica exsecta | reverse complement strand
ATATATGTATTTATTTATTTATTTAATAGCTACAATTTCTTATATCATAGCTTATCAAATTTTTTATTATAGCTATAATTTCTAAAACATCCGAGAAAAGAGAAAAAGGGAAAAATTGTAACGATACCGTTACTAACGACCTCGCGAGCCGACCAGACGCTTGCATTACGAGGCTCGGCGCCTATGGTGCCCCTAAATTTCCACACCCGTATCGCGACCCCATCGTGGGGACCACCCCACCATGCACCGAATCGCGTGAGTGGGAGGAACCGGCCGGTGCGCTCTGTCGGGTATATAAGGCGGCCCGGCGAGCGCTTCACCACCAGTTCGTGATCTCGAGTCCTGTCTTACACTACTCCAGATCCGAAACCGACTCTCGCTAGTACCAGGCAACGGGCTTCCCGTTGTTAGGCCGGGCTTCCCAGTTGCTGGAACAGCACACCTCGCATCCTCGCTAAACCAGGCCACGGGCTTTCCGGTTGCTGGGACGGCACATCCTATGACTCCGCTAAACCAGGCCACGGGCTTCCCGTGGTTAGGCCGGGTTCCCCGGTTGCTGGGACGGCACATCCTATGACTCTGCTAAACCAGGCCACGGGCTTCCCGTGATTAGGCCGGGTTTCCCGGTTGCTGGGATGGCACATCCTGCGACTCCGCTAAACCAGGCCACGGGCTTCCAGTGGTTAGGCCGGGTTTCCCGGTTGCTGGGACGGCACATCCTGCGACTCCGCTAAACCAGGCCACGGGCTTCCCGTGGTTAGGCCGGGCTTTCCGGTTGCTGGGACGGCACGTAGACTGTAAGACCGTTCTGTATATACCGCATCCGGATAGAAAATAAGAACTGCCGTTTACCGATACGTTGTAAATATTGCGTCCGACCCCGTTTATCGCTCATTGTAAATATACTGGTGAATACCTGCGCCCGACTAACTCTTGTGGCTTACCCGCTTTCCGGTACATACCGCATAGGATTTAAGACCTGCCGCATACACCGCACTTTCTTGTACATATCACGTAGGATGCGTTCCACTTAACGACCGCAACACTCGCAAGCATCATCTGTCTTTGTTTAACTTTCGGTGAACAACAAAGATGAAATGATATCGTGAACGTTGCGGTCGTGAAGTGGAATGCGCCCGTAGAAGCTAAGACCTACCGCGACCGCGTTTCTTGTATAACACCGAGACACCGCCTACATGTGCTTTGCGAGACTTGCCTGCGTCCGCCTACATCACACTGCTCACACGAGCACTACTGCATACCGCTCTGATTAATTGGTCTAAATAAATCGTTTTATTGTACCAAGGAAAAGTGAGTTCGAGTTTCCCCCCTCTCCCAAATCCTGGCACTGGCGAGTCTAATCCGTGGCGTCGGGAAAGATGAACCGTTACAAAATATTTAATTAATAGTATCTATAAATTAGATTTCAAATTTAATAAAAAATTTGATTTTTGTGATTAGTTTTTTTATTTTTTTGGTCTGTTATTTGAATTACAATTACCTACCTGCAGTTCTCCTCGCCAATAGAGACCATCCTCATCTTCTTCCTCTTCTTCCTCTTCCTCTGCCGACTCATCGACATTAGGATCGTCTGTCGTGGATATAATTCCCGGTTTCAATGGAATCTTAACAGGCGGAGGTTTTGGTCCGCCCTTAGCCTTGATACCAAGTTTATTGTTTGCCAGTCTCAACGAGAATTCCATGTCTATGTCCAGCATATTTTCGGCCTCCGTGTGTACCACAATAAATTTGGTGATCACCCCGCATTCGTGCAGACCCTCCAATGGCGTGAGCACTATGTAGCTATAATCAAAATTGGTAATGTTGTGATAGTGCCAAGTACCGAGAAAGCCTGCCGTGATATTGTTGTAACCGATCCTGAAGTCAGCCTCGCGCCTATTTAGTTTGGCCACTATCAGTGCCTTTTGCAGCACCTCGATGGGCGTTGCTAACATGAATTTGATGTTAAAGTCGTAAGCGACAGTGAAGAGCTGGCATAGCGCCTCGACGCCCAGCGGACCATTCGGCGTGATAATCTCTGCCACTGCATGCCGGTTGCTCTCCGACAGACCGAATCTGCCACGAACGAAAGCGAACTTCTCTAACGGCGTGGTAACATTAAACTCTACTTTAGATTCCTTCCAGCGTATTAGGTCGCCGATTAGGCGGCCGGTGTACTTGCGTTTATCCAGCTCGAGATTAGCCGCGCCAAAGAACATCCAGTTAGTCATGAGACGCAACTGGCACTTGAGTTCGTTCTTTCGGTAGTTTGCCAAAGGCGAATACAGGTGCAGATTGCCAGTAAGATTGAACACATTGTCTGATTCCTTGTCTAAATGCCAGATGCTGCGCGCATCAATCGTTTTGTCGGGATTATACTTAATCAGCACATGTGTATCAATTGTTTCCGAGCGTAGCATCTTGTGAGTGACGTTTACAGTCATCCACGAGTTGGAGTGTACAGTGCTGGTCAAGCCATAATTTGCCGTCCATTCTTTCAAATCTTCATACTCATTCACGCTAGCATAGAATTCTGTTATGACGTGCTGGGAGTCCTTCCAGTAAGCGCTGCTACTAGCTAGGATTTTGTCTGGCAATTGTAGATATCTGCAGGCAATAATAGGATTAAAATAATAATCGGCAGTAAAAGTTATTTTTCTATAATTAAAATTTTGGAAATTAAATAGTTCGCCAAAAAAAAGTAAGAATAAAATTTGATTCGGCTTCATATTTTATAAAAAAATAGATAAAAATAATAATATTTTATATCTTATTATATCGCAAAAATAAATCAATTTAAAATCGAATGCATACTCTTACCTCACATTTAAGGCGGTCTTTTTCCACTGTTCAAAAGGCATTAACAGTTGCGACTCCAATTTGGCAGATGTCATTTCTGGCTGTACATCATAGTCTGCGCTAATCGACGCCTTGATTTCATTCTCCGGACTCCAATTCACAGTAACGTCTATCAGATAACTATGTGGATTACGTATAACCAAGTCACAAGAACCAGTTATTAGTCGACCCGGATAAGTCAATGTTATTATCGCGTTTCGCTTGATCCCGGATAAAGCTGGTTCCATCAGGTATACTTTACTTAATTGTAACATTGTGCCAAGTTTTAAAGCGGGATCCCTATTGGCGTCCCACTTGAGCTCCGCTGCCAACTCTTGCCGGTTCTCTTCGTTGATGCCGCTTAAGGTCAGATGTACGTCCCGCCATTTGTCTAAATGCAGCTCTAAACGAATTTCTCGCGTGGTGTCGATGTTCGTCATCGCTGAATACACGTTACCGCGGTATCTGGCTTCTATATATGACATTATACTGGTTGTCGACAACATTGTATGATTCAATACAAAGGCGTACTTATCGTAGTCTATTTGTTCGGCATATAAACTGACTCTGAGGTCACTATGATTCTGATACAAGTAGCAGTTAAGTAGAATTGGAGTAACAAAGCTCGGCGACTTGAAGATCATTTTCAAATGATGATTGATGATGACAGCCGACGATCGATCTGAGTAAGCTCCACGCGCGGTTATGTTGTGACCGCTGAACCACGTGCCGGAGAAATCCAGTTCGTACTCACGTCGTGATCGCTCGTTGATACGTGCGTCGATCAACATTGAGTTGAAATTCGGAATTGTCAGGTTCACGTGGCCTTCTATGGAGAACAGCAGATTACGCGGCATAATGATATTGACGATCAGACTAATCTCCTTCCCTGCAAATGGAAAAGATTTATTGAATATTTTTATAGTCAAATAAATTTAGCTTAATAATAAATTTTGCATCTTACCCGGTGCATATCCTATAAGCAAACTGGTCTTTGATTCGGCGCCGAGAGCGTAATGATTGATGCCCATCTTGAGATCCAGGTTCTGGATGGGTTTGGTGACGGCTATCAGCATGCTGACCTTTGTGCCCTGGTTTTGAAAGTACATCTTCGAGTAAGAGACGATAAGCTGCGCCGTGAGTTTGTGCCGATCGTCCTTGAGATGCGGATTCGAGTTCACTTCGGCGTGCAGCTCTAAGTGGCCGAGAGCTTGTTGATACCAAGCGCTTATCACAGTATTAAGTTGCGGGTAGGCAGTGGATTGCAGCTTCAGTTCTGCAGTCTTGTGTGTGAGCGTTTTCGACGAGCGGTTAGATAGCGAGATCTCCAGATGGAGAGTTTCCTTCTTCGGCATACGTTGCAGCTGATAATCTAGTTGGAAATCGCCGGCCAGGCTGATGTTTCGTTGAACGATGTAACCGATTAGTTTGCTCCAGACTCGCTTTGTTTGAAAAGTCAAGTCTATGTCGAATTGAGAGATGTTATTTTTTTGCGCGTTCCTTATCGCACCTGATGTGATTAAAAAAATGTTTTTAGTATTATTTGTATATAGTATTATATATAATATAATTATAATGCAAAACATACATTTATGATAAAATTAGTTATAAAATTAACTTTATGTTAATTACAAAAAAAAATTTATTTATTTATAAACTGAAGAAGATTGGAATCGATTTGAAAAGACGACAAAGTACCTGAAATGGCAGCAATGCGTTCATTATTGATAGTTAGATAGACTTTAGGATGATAAGTGTATCCATTATTGAACTTCTTTCTCGTGTAACCCACGCTGGCATCTAAGTGTTTCGTACCATTGATATCGAAACCGATATCTATGAAAGTCTCATCTTCAGAACGTTTGTATGTGCCTGAAAATATAAGAGCATTATTTTAATATCTTCAATAATCACATAATTTGAACAAAAAATTAGATATACATTCACAAAATACTAACCTTTAGCAATCAAAGAATTACCGGCCGAATGGACTAAAGCGGTAACGTTATTATTTATTATATCAAAATCGACAATAGCGCTTATTTCTCTATTCACTTGCGAGCCAGGTGTATCAAATATCACTTTAAACGTGCTATGTTTCTGAAATAAAATTAATGAAAATCATAAAAAATATCTTTTGCTTTAATATTCAAAGAAACGAGATGCATACTATTGTAATTTTCATTAAACATCAATATCATTCAATTATTAAAAAATTACAATAATTATTTACAAAGAATTCGTTAAAAATTACACGAAATTTCTCTAATATGTGGCGATTGAATGATAAATTATATACAACTTTTACGTTACCTGAGTTTTATTCCAATTATACTCCAATACGTAATTCTTAGCAGTTGGATCGTCCTTAAGCAACGAGATTTTGAAGAGCGTGAATCCATTTAAGATGAAATAAGGCGCTTTGGTATCCTTGGTCACATTCGTGAATTGATAGTCAGTGCACATTTTCAAACCTATCAGCCTGTTTAAGGCGGCCCAGCTACAGGTGGTGTTGCTGATGATATTTTTAGGTATGACTATCGGATGTCGCGAATTCTTTTGGTTTTGATCGGCTACCAAGATGCCCAGAGACTTTTCTTCAATTTCGGCACCTTTAACTTTGATGAAAGCTATGTCCGAGAGCAACGAGAGCACATCTACGTTGCGATCTGGTAAGCCCAGACTCACCCGCACTAAACGGGTGTCATTTACGTTCAAATGAAGCTGCATTGTTCCGGAAGAGTAAATATTAGTTCGCAACTTAAGTCCGGCAGATTTGTAGAAAGCATCGACAGTCATCGTGCCTACTATGTCAGCACTTATGCTGCAAGAACATAACATAAAATAGAACGAGAAATATGTTAGAAAATAAAAATATAAAAGAAAAAAGAACACAAGAAAAAATTAACAAATAAATTATTCTCTTGAAAGAGACACAGAGATATTATTTATTAAATAAAATTCAATCAAATATAGAAGCTATATAAACAAAGAGAATTTTAATTATGAGAGTATTACAAATATTATCGAGATTTAAAAAAATTAAAAGAGGGATAGAAGACGAAGAAGATATATATCATTTATATAAAGTATATGTGAAAGGTTTCTGCATGATAAATATAATATTGTATATTCAGAAATTGTTATTTATATTTCTTATAACTGCATTTATGGTTATTATTTATTATAGAATAATTTTTGAGAGTATAATATATATACACAAAGAATAAACAAACCTAGAAGTAATATTGGCTGTGAGCTGGAACTCTCTGTTAGCTAGTCGAGCATCATTGAGTATCTTCGAAATCTTGAAATTACAAGCCGCGGAACCAGCGAAATCCAAGCGAATCGGCAAACCGGATCCTGTTGGCACGACGTAAGAGGAATCCAAGAACATCCCAGTCCTTTCGTAGAGGATTTCTTGCATGGCCAAAAACTCTTTTATCTTTTGCCAAGGATTGAAATTCGCCAGTGCGGACATCACTTGCTTGTCGCCGTCCAGCATCGTAAACTTCAACTCATTTCCGAATATCTTTTGCAACAAACAACAATAATATTATTATATTTAGCCTGTATGCATATAGAAAATTATTTTATTACTGTTATCTGTACGATATCTATTGTATCTATTTTAACAAATTTAATTTTTTTAAATCTTAAATTATAGCGAGATAAATATACATTTTTATTTTATTTACTTTTATATATATACCTTATAACCAAGGCTAATTTTCGGGTGATCGAAATTGTTATCGATAACATTAGGCAGCCGTTTTACATCATCCCAGTAATTTTCCTTTTCTGATGCCGATCTGAAATATCTAAGGAAATTCCGAAGGTGATTCGAGATTCTTTCGTTGCTGTACATGCCATTTGGACCAAAAAGATTTTCCGCGTAATATTCCAGGCCCTCCATTCGTGCAGTAATTTCAAATAAATTCACGGATTGGCCGAGGAGATCAGCGGTAACGTTGAATGTGAACGATCGCGGCACGTATGATTTTGGCGAAAAAATCAAATTTGTTTGATAATTCGCGCCGATATTATATTCTTCAGAAAAGAAAGAGTTTTCGTAATTACGCGAAAACTTTCTAATATCGCTGTTGAACTTGTTATCGATGTCTCGATCTGTTAGCAAACTTTGAATCTCGACTCTAGTAGGTGAGGCGGAGTTGTAGAGATTCGTTAAATGACTCCATACGAAAGAACCGACTGAAAATAATTTTAAAAAAATTATGATAAAAACGAAGCTAAAAACTAGAAGCAAAAATGACATAAGTTAAAATTTTTCTCTAAATAAACTTAAATTAATTAGAATTGTTAAAAAACAAACCAAAAACATGAATTTTTTTAAAATTCAGTGTTGTGTTAATATTTTCTTGCTATACTATAATAGAGATACTACAATAATAAATGCTTGTATGATATACAAACCTTGGTTGACTTCTTCCATTTTGAGAGCATGCTTGATGGTTTTAATAACGTTGTAATCAGGACAACGTATTACTTGTAAGTAAGAGGCAATACGAATTTCTGTGTCTAATGTTGTATTGCGATAATAATCAAGGAAAAATTGATCTCTTGTCTCTTCACAGGACGACAGCCTACGATGAGCATCAACGGCGGCAACGCGAATTTCCATGGGTAAGAAACCGCCAGTGTCATCTATGCATTTTTTCAGGTCTCTTCGCAAATTCTTTGTTTCAAGCCCCATGTTACCAATCGCCTTCAAAGCTTCCAATGTCTGAAATTATACAGTTATATTAAATTATTAATCCATTTATAACAGTTGATTATTTATTAATAATTATATTATATTTCTATTAAAAATCTTTTATCCTTTCATAACATAATTATTCTTATTATAATTTGAATTAAACAAAAATTATTTTTATAAAGATTTATTTCTTCCGCTATGTGTATACATATATGTGAAAGTGCGCGCTTCTTTCTTCTAGACTAGAAGAATGAAGCGCGCTTCATTCGTACTTTATTTCTAGAATTTGCTGCAAATGGCAAGAATAAAATTATAAATATTTTACTTCTTTCGTCACAAGAGGAGAATGAAGACGGGGCGCGCAACCTCGTGAGATTTTCTGTTGAAGATGCGACAGGAACGCGTCCACCTCTTCCAAATCGATACAGTTATCGTTGTTTCTACAATACGTGTGAATAATGGTGGAGTAGCTGAGAATAAACTGGGCTTGGGGAATTTGATGCTGAAAGTCCAGTAACTGCGAGAGAGCTTTGATGGTGTCGTGATCCGGTTGCGGGAATAAAGCAAAAGTAATGATCCAATCATTAATAGTCGCTTGATTAACATATTTCTTCATTATCAGATCCTTCATCACATTTACCGCGGCGTTGCTGTTTAGGTGTGGCAGTGCAGCAACAACATGCTTTCTGTCAAATAAAAGAAAATATCAAATATAATCAAGGAAAAATATTGACATATTATATTGAATAAAATAAATTAATCATAATTTTTACATTGTAGCTTTTTTAATTATTTATAAACTTAAACCCTTTTTAGTTGACTAGAAAAAGATTATACTTAGTAACTACGTACTTTCCATGTTTGCAAATGTTATTAGCTCTCGAGAACAGCTGCGACAACAGGGGATAATCTAGAAAACGAGCCGAATGAATGAAATTGGTAAACATTTCAGCGAATCTCTGTTGCAAATCATCAGCGCTTGCCGCGAGTCTGCACATGCTCTTCATTAAATCTCGGGAGGTTCGTAACTCGCCGTGCATAGTCTTCGGCATCTTTGTATGGTCATATAGCAACGTGGTTCTCTTTGTGACAGATGCACCTCGAATAAAATTATCTTCGTCTTTTTCTTCATCATCAATATCTTCATCCTCTTCGGATTCCTGGAAAAAATCCGTCTCCTTTATCTCCTGAATCAGTTGAAGAATCATCCGAGAATCGGTCCTGGCACCAGCTTTGTCGCCATTGGAGAGTGGTTGTAGCAATCGCATCTCGTCACAGACTACTCTCTCGTAAACGTTATGATCAATCGTAATTTCGCAATCGCTGCGTGATTTGAACAATCTGTCTTGACCATGTAGCTTTCGCGGACTTCTATAAGGATTCGATTGCACTACGGAGAAGTACTTGGGACCGTTCTGGCAGTCGGCCAGATCTTTGCTCTTCTTTACAATTAGGCTGGTTCGCTTGGCCTCGTACAAACGATATTCAGTATTGCAGGCGCCATAAACGTCCACTTCGTTAGCATTGTGGTCCACGTCGAAGCGCCGCATGCTGTTCTGCAGCATCGATAGCATGCCCCTTTTCAGGTTCAATGTCCAGACCGGTTCCCGCCGGTTCGGACACAGCTCGTGGATTAACCCATCGTCGAATGTAAATCTCAGTGTAAAACGCTCAAGACTGGTCTTAAACTCATAGCCGGTATGATCGGGGAACTCGACGTTATACGTGCTGCGATCGTGGCTGATGCTGGCGTTTAGAATCTTAAGTGTACCTTCGCAGGGACTGCTGAAATGCACGGACAGAGTAGCATCGATATGCAAGGCCGAATCGTTTTCGAGATGATGAGGCAATGTCTGATGATAACCCAGATTTGTGCTTACGTCCACAGAGTATGAGTACACGTAATGAATATCCTTCTGGTATTTGAATTTTCTTTCCACTGGAACTGAAAAGGAATAGGTAAACGATATATTATTTAATAAGATTTATTTAATATTTAAAATATAAAATAGAATATATAAGACAAAGTCAGAAATTTTATTTTTTTAAAACTATTAATTGATATTTGTTATGATTTACATTGTCAGTGAAAGTAAATTTATGCGCAAAGTAAATTTATCGTTTAAAAACATTTTCTATGCATCTAGCAATAATTTCTTTTCTGAGATAATTTTCATTTCTTAGTAATCTGTTATCTATACAAATACGCATTTGAAAAATAAAGATCAGAGTTCTTCACCTCGACACGCGCAACTACGACATTACAAAATAATTTCACATTTAAGCAAAGCCGAAAATAAAAATATGAAAGAGAGACAAGGAAGTAAAGACATTATAAATTTTGACTAATTTGATAAATTAAAATTAATAAGTTATTACTTAAGCGTTTTAGAGCTTGGTTATACGTATGCAACAAATAACGCAAGCAAACATTATTTACAAATTTATGTAAAATAAGCTGATTATTTCTCGAATTAAAGCGCAAAAAAATAATTTTTTATTTTAAATTAATCACATTTAAAAAAGTAAATAAGAAAGATTTCAATGCTAAAAAGATGCAATGCTAGCAATTCTCGTAAGAAAAACATGAGACGGGATTATAACAGCGCGAAAATGGATCTCCGTTTCTTTTTTCAATAATACGCTAACGCGGCATGTAATGAATGATAAATTTCCGAAAATTGTAAAGTCGACGGAAACACGAAAATAGAAACTGCACTTTGTGTTAGTACAATATGTGGTATATACGTGTAGAATATATAAAAAGATTACCCTTGCATTTGATACGGCCACATGGCGCATGATCCTTGCTAATTTCTGGAAATAAAAAATTTAAAAAATGTTATATGCAATGTATAATGCTAGTATATTTATTTTATGTTAATAATTTACAATGTTTTATATTGTTATCTTGAGTTGATTAAAAAATAATATCACCGATTGTATTAAAAGTGGACAATTTAAATTTAAAAATTCTTTGGCAAGAAAATTTTAATAATACATAAATTTTATTTATACATAGTTTAATTTTAAGGATTGGATTATTTATTTATGAGCATTGTTAATACATTTTTAACTGCCATATATATACCTATGCAATATCATCCTTTAAATTACAAAATACTTTTACATTTAAATTATTTTCATAATTGTTAGTTTAATATAAGGCATGAATGTTTAAACAAACATTCTACATGAGATTTTGTACATATATAATGCAGTTAATATTATTAAAGATATATAGCACAGAAAAAAATACATATATATATATAATATAGACATCTTTATCCAACTATGTAAACGCTCTTGTATGTTTATGTTATTTTGTTATACTTTAAGAGACGTCAACATCGCTTGCTAACGATTAACAGGCAAATTAATGAGATACCGGACGTTGCAATAAATATACCGGAAATTGCTGATAATTACCTCCTCGCACGGCAGTTAACACTGCGCACGTGAGCGCACAAAGCAATATTGCCCTCATGATTTCCGGTACCAACTCTCAAATCTTATATCGTTTTCGGAATCCTCGAGAGGTCCTTTAAGATCGGCACTTTCTTATCGAGGTCCACATCCCTCGATGTTGGATATCAATCTGTCGCAATGTGTTGCTATCTAACTGATCGATTAATATTAATTGATAAACACTATCAGAAGCAGAAATTTTCGCAATAAATGATTTTTGCACACTGATCACTATTATTCTCTTCTCTTTCTCTCTTTTTTTTAAAATTCAGTGTTGTGTTAATATTTTCTTGCTATACTATAATAGAGATACTACAATAATAAATGCTTGTATGATATACAAACCTTGGTTGACTTCTTCCATTTTGAGAGCATGCTTGATGGTTTTAATAACGTTGTAATCAGGACAACGTATTACTTGTAAGTAAGAGGCAATACGAATTTCTGTGTCTAATGTTGTATTGCGATAATAATCAAGGAAAAATTGATCTCTTGTCTCTTCACAGGACGACAGCCTACGATGAGCATCAACGGCGGCAACGCGAATTTCCATGGGTAAGAAACCGCCAGTGTCATCTATGCATTTTTTCAGGTCTCTTCGCAAATTCTTTGTTTCAAGCCCCATGTTACCAATCGCCTTCAAAGCTTCCAATGTCTGAAATTATACAGTTATATTAAATTATTAATCCATTTATAACAATTGATTATTTATTTCTCTCTCTCTCTCTCTCTCTCTCTTACAATTTTTCTTCCTTGCCACTTTTACACTACGTCAGGTTTTCACTTGGATCTATGAAAATTTCAAATTTTGCGGAGATATCGATAGAAGTCTCTGTTGTTACTCACGGCGGCTGAGCTCTTTCTCTCATGTGACAAAAATATACGCGATAACCACCCGAGAGATAAACCGGGGTGCGGATTGGCGACTTGATTGAAGATGAAAACGGAGGTAGAGAGAATGTATGTGGCGTCCACACCACGTGCAGTTAAATAAGTATTTCCGTTGCTGGCTGGTCGGCGAATGGCCGAATGGCCGAGGGAGAGGATCAGATGCTAAAGGTCTCCCAATGCTTTTTGTGTTTACACAGAGGTCAGAGGTTTCCTCCGTCTTTGATAAGATAGCGGCTCATAACGAGAACCTAGAAAGACTCTTGATCTTTATGCGAAGACATACTAAGAATGCAGCATAAGGAATACACATGGACTTCATATGGTGTCCACATGGAATCGGTTTCAAATTATTTCGCTGGCTAAGCTGAAAGAAAGAGGAAGTATTTCTATTTAGAAGAAAACGAAGAGATATTTAGGACAGCATTTGAATATTATTTTACAATCGCACGTTATTATTTCGTTATTATTTTCAGAGTTTGGAGACAAAACGAGAGAAAAATTATTTTTTAAGAAGATAAGAAAAATAGAGATAGAGAAAGATAACAAATTATAAAAAACACAGCTAAATAGAACGGATTTAGTATATAATATTGCAAACTATAAAATACAATCGAAATAAATACAAAATTGTAAAAGTACATGGAAAGAAAAAATAGAGAGAGAGAGAGAGAGAAAGAGAGACAGAGAAATACAAAACACAAAAACAAATATTTAGTTCGATATGCAAATATTTGTTCTCTTATCTCGATACTGTTCAGAGCAGCCTAAATCGCTGATTTCTTATCCTATGATATTCATATTACATATAATAAAGCGGTTCTCTAAATTCGATTGCAGATATACATAAGCGAGAAAAAAAACAAGTAGATATTAGAAAGAGTTCGAAAAATTCTTGTCAGATTATATTATTCGCACCGGGTGACGAAATAAACATCTACCCAGACGACTATAAACAAATGTTGTAATGAGATATATAATTTTTATCGAATTATACAATCTTATCTCTTAATAAGGAGAGCAAAAAAGAAATTCAAATAAAGACAAACACACAATTCACATTCGCTCCCATATCCGGCCGTGTACGACCGGAAGTCGACTGTTCAAAGAAGATGATTAGTTATGTATAATGTATGCTGCCAATGTAATCTCAAGGAAAAAGGATTTCTTTGTTCCTGATTGATCGATTAGACACGCTATTTTATTCTACCGTAGAAAATTTTTTGAACACACTCTCACTCAGTGTTGTTAGAGCCACTTCGACTAAACTCCGGTAAATTTAATTGTTAATTAACTTACAGGGCGACCAAAAACAGAATTTTAAAATTTGTATTATACATAAGAATTATATTGTTAGAAAATTTTAATCGAAGTTTAGTCGAAGTTGCTTTTATACGGGCGCGGTTTTGTTGCGCATGCGCATTGAATGTGGTATCAATAAAGTAGTTAATCGAATGAAATAAGGTTCTGTGTGATTCTCATTTAATCCTTTCTCAAAATTATTTTAAAAATTTTGGGAAATTGACTAAAAAAACTAAAAATATGAAGCAAAAAATAACATTCACAAATTATATTTATTTATTTACATAGCTATTTAATTTATCTTCTGCGAGATCCCGCCAAAACTGAGATGCCCATCACATATACATCACATATATA
>NW_021849121.1:529899-535617 GCF_003651465.1 Formica exsecta | reverse complement strand
CGTTCGTATAATATCCTTACATTTTTTTGGCGTTTCTTCAACTTTGCCAGCTAAGAGTAAACAGCAACAAGCTGTTACCTATATACCGCAGTAATACAATTAGTACACGATACAATTTAAGATTGATCACATATATATATATATATATATATATATATATATATATATATATATATACGTGACTGTAAACATCATTGTTACGTCACGCGTGCACGATTCGACGTAACTTTTTCCTGGGGCGGAAATGTCAAAAATTGGTAACATTTTTTTCCTAAGGAAAAAATAATTCTAGGAAAAATGGTCCTAGGGAAAAATATATATCCTTATTACGCATGCGCGAGACGCGTCAAATTTGTATATGGCGGGCGGCATAGACATAGTATATCTAGACCGAGTGTTGTCCTTTTCTACGTGCATCTTTACCCCCACTCCTTAAATAAAGGCAAACGCTCGGTCTAGATATACTATGTCTATGGCGGGCGGCGTCATGTCGTTTGTATTTATGGTTTCCCGAGAGAAATTTCGTCCGTATATGCTGTCACCGGGTAATTTCGCGTAAGGAGAGGGTTCTCGTCGCCCGGAACCGATGGTCATCGATGATCGACGACGTCCGGTCGAGCGCGATATGCGTCATCATATCATGCCGGCGCTCTCGGTCGGCTTCGGCGAAAAAATTGAGGTTGGTTTTTTGAATTTGCACTGTTTGCGCCGTCGCCGCCTCTCGTCGTGGCAACCAACGCGTGCACCAAACGCTCCTTCCATCGTACCTGTTCCAGGAATACGAGGTGCTGCATCCGCTGGGAAAGGGTGGCTACGGGAGCGTTTACCAAGCAAAATGTCTCCGCAGCGGCATAGACGTCGCGATCAAAATGGTGATTTATTTATATATTTTGATCTTCTTTCAAAATCGAGGAGCTCCTGTTATCCAGATCCAAAGACCCGTGTTGCTCCAGTTACGTCTGGCTATGAGCCTGCGTATCGAGCATTCGGTTTGAGATTTATATAACTGATTGATGCAACAGTTTTGAAATACATGGATACAAAGTTATTTATCAATCTCGACAAAAAAAATATTGGAGAAATGAGATTAGACCAATATTTTTGAGATCATGACACTTTTGTGAATTACTTGAGTTGATAAATTATAGAGAGACAAGACTTATTATGTCATTGTTTCAATATAAACAATTAGATATCTATGTTGCTTCTTTATGCTTACCTGTTTCTACAGATCGACAAGGAAAAAATGTACAATACTGGGATGGTGGATAGAGTGAGGCAGGAAGTGGGGATACATTCACGATTAAAACATCCAGCTATCTTGGAGTTGTACACATATTTTCAAGATACAAACTATGTGTACCTAATTTTAGAATTATGTCACAATGGGGAGCTTCAACGCTTTCTCAAAGCGCAGGGTACTAAAGCTTTGCCCGAAGAACATGGTATATAAATATATAATTTATATATGGGCGGATATATAAAATTCTCTTTCCAAATTACAATTATAATAAGATCTCTACTATTTTAGCCGCCCGCATAATTAGACAAGTTGTACAAGGTTTACTTTACCTTCATTCCCATCAGATACTTCACAGAGATATGTCACTGTCTAATTTACTTTTGACCAAAGATATGCAAGTGGTACGTAAAAATATGTATATTTTAGTTTCTTAGAGTAAAAAATCCTTTTTTTTTTTTTTTTTTTTGTTTTTACTTCATTTTGTGTGTTCACAGAAAATAGCGGATTTCGGATTAGCTACACAATTAACTAAACCAGATGAAAAACATTTGACTATGTGTGGCACGCCAAATTACATCTCTCCCGAAGTATGTACTATTTCGGAATTGCTAGATTGTAAAATCATATTAGATTGTGATATTATGAAAATTACTAGGTTGCTATGAGATCCTCACATGGACCAGAGGCAGACGTATGGAGTTTGGGATGTATGTTGTATAGCTTATTGGTGGGTAAACCGCCGTTCGACACCGATGCAGTTAAGAGTACTTTAACACGAGTAGTAATGGCTGATTATGCGATGCCATCTTATTTGTCGGATAATGCAAAAGATTTGATAGATAAATTACTGAAAAAAAATCCAAAAGAGAGGATACGTTTACGAGACATTCATAAACATCCATTTGTAACGAATATAGAAAAAAACAGACTATATAATGTAAGTAATGATGCATTAACAAAATAGTTAACATATCAAGTGTGTAATTTAAATATATTAATAATAAAAAATACCACATTAAATCGAGTTCATAAAAAAATAGCCATTGATATAGCCATTTTTATTTTTGCAGGAAAAAAATACAGATTTTTTAACTAATGGCATGATGGATTCCGGGATAGGTGGGACACTGTCCTCATACGGTCGGTCGAAAATCCGATCTCGTTCGGAGGAAAGAACAGCCACAACGCCGATAATGCCTATGGTCAGTATGAGAAGCGAAGCATTGTCCGAACCTATTGCGAAGATGCAGTTAAATCACAGAGCGAGATACGGGAATTACAATGCGAAAGAGAACTCTGTGTTGATAGGTATTCCAACATCTCGCAGTAAGGTGTTCTCACAAAACGAACAGTATGATAATTACAAGTATGAGTATGACGATTCAGAGAGGCAGAAAATAACGGAAAGGCACAATAAGCCGAGAAAGGAAAAGAGCACGGAAAATCATAATGTGCAAGGAACTGAGGAAAATGCAAAATTACAAGTACCTCCTTTGAATTCCAACAGATTACAACCCACTAGGCACAGAACGAACAACGCGATTCTTACGCTTCTAGACAATGGGGAAGTATGTATCGAGTTTATCAAACGCAAAAACGGCAAGGTATGTATAAAAGAATAGTATAAAAATCGTAATATAAATAGAATTTTTTTGATGCTCACTGTATAATAAATTTGTGTATTTACGTGTAATTTCGATATTTTAGGAAAAGATCAGCAATGTGTGCAGAATATCAGGTGACGGTTTACGAGTCGTTCTTTACAAACCGAGTGCGTCTACAGAGGTCGGCTCGCAGCCGCCACCGTTACCCAGCCGGGGTGCCGATAGTATTTATTCATACGAGAATTTACCAGCATGTCATCATCGAAAATACATGTACGCGTTCCGTTTTGTGAAATTGGTTCAGGCGAAAACTTCAAAATTAACGCTGTACACCCAGCGTGCAAAGTGTGTTTTCATGGAGAATGGTCCACAGCCTGATTGCGAAGTGCATTTTTACAACGGAGTAAAGGTACACACAGCTATTAATTCATTGATTTCTATGTATTACTAATGTATATTTTGATAAAAGAATATAAAACTGTCAAAGAGATAATAATATTAATATTATAATTTTAATATTATGTAAGTCAATAATTTGATTTTTTCTGATTTTATTTCACTTACTTTTGTTTCTAAAAACATTTCAGATTGTCCGAGTAAATGGTGACGTGAAGATCACCGATCAGAACGGTGATACATTTGTTGAAGGTGAATTTTCGCCACATCTTGAAAACTATTTCGAATATTACTCGGAGTGCTATAAACGTTGCTTACTGCTGGAATCGACTTTGACATCCTTGGAAGTGGCCACAGGGCATCCCTGTTTTCCTGTGATAATTGGACGAAGGCCTAATACGGCCCTGAATGATGCTCCCTATCTGCAGGGGAAAGAAAATATGTCTCATACTATTAGGAACATTTCTCCCGTCGTAAGTATATAGCGAGGAATTTATAAATTTTTTTTAGTACAGTAATTGATTTCTTTATTCTACTGAAGTAATGTTGAATCTCCTTCAGTTGCCGTCATTCGATGGTAGCTGCTCCGTCGTTTCGACGATGACTTCTAGATCGCGCAAGACGAATTCTGCGCATAATTTTAATAATAATGCGAATATGGTAGCGGTCCCGGGAATCGGTTTCATTAGAGAATTATCGTCCGGCAACATCCGGGTTGAATATAAAGACGGATCCGCTTTAACTGTAAGTTGTCTTAATAATTTATTAGATAATTTATTTTATAATGATATCCAACTTAATTCATTTTAGCGACATTTTATTTTCGTGATAGTTTATTATTAACTTTATTCTATCATATATGTTGTCATTTAATCGATAATCGTTTTATTACAGGTAAGTTCACAGAATGGTGGCATTACATATGAAAGTAAAGATGGCAATATTGTGCGATGTAATGAGCATTACCAGCAAGATTTGGAAGAACCGATTCAAGAGAAACTTCGTCAATTGCCAATGGTTCTCAAATATCTCATGAAACCAAGACCCAAGTGTATTCGGTAGCTCCAAAAATATTGCGTATTTTGTATAATACGAATGAAAAATCACACTCGCATCGACTGTAAGCTTATTATAGATTTACAGATTATACAATATAGATTTATATAAATAACTTATACAAATCTAAACATAGATTAATGAATATTTTTAAGTATACAATAATAATAAAGAATCGCTTATTATATCTATGATACACTTTTAATTCGAGCATTACACGAGTGTACACAAAGATATTTTAACATATTTTAATATTCATTTCTCTATTCAAAGAATTAATAAGACAGAGAAGAGAGAAAGGTCAGTTAAGAAAATATTTTTTTTTGAATATTGATTTTTTTTTTTTTTTTTTTTTTTTTTTTGTAGATAGCGGAGAAAAGAAGCATGTAAATAGTACTATTAAGAGAAATTTAAGAGTAATTCTTATGGGATTTAAATAATTGAAAATTTTTCCGTTTTATCTGTAATATACAAAGGAAAATTCTACAAAAAAAGAATTCGAAATTGCTGCTACTCAAAGTAACGAACTATATACAGGTATATTTATTTTTTATTGTTTCTATTTAAAAAATATTATTTTTAAATTATTCTCTCTGCTTTATATATCGCTGAATGGCAATGAGAAGTGAGTTCGCAATAAATCAAAGAATAAAGTACAAAAAAAAGAAAAATAAATAAGTGCCAATTTTCATAAAACTTATTGTAGATCTTTCGTCAGCTGCATTTCCCCATCCAGGGCGTCCGCAGGATTTTTTCCAGGGGGAGGGGGGGCATGATTCAAAATGTTACTTCCAGAATTAGAATACTTATAATTTGAAATTTATACATTTTTTGATATAGTAAAAGTTTTCTCACCGCGACAAGGTAAGTGTATGTCGAGAAAGATTTTCTTTGCGTTTTCTAATTTTCTTTTTATTTTTTTTTTGTTTATTTTTTTTTTTTTTGTTTTTTTATTGTTTTTTAATTTTTGAAAGGCAGGCAAAATGAATTAAATTCGAGGAAGGCAAGCCTCGAAAAATTAAAATTCTATTGAAATCAGAAAAAAATGCATTTTTCTATGGATTAGGGCAGAGATCGGCAAAATTAGCACAACTTTGCCCTTCCTTTATTCAAAGAGAGAGCAAATGCTTAATTTTTTGTTAATTCCAGGGGGGGGGAATGCTCCCTCTTGCCCCCTCCTTCCCCTGTAGACAACTATCTTCTCCATATACGTGTCTTTCTAATAATTTTTTCTCATCTCTGTACATAATTAAAATTTAAGTATTCTTATCCCATGAAAATCGAATTAGAAATAATTATACGAAGAACAAATCGTGCATTATCCCGGAATCCGATTGAAGAAGGCTCTATGACGCCGTTCACCATTTTCAACATTTCAATTGAATCGGGGTCACAGTCGGTCATTATCATACTCCCCCC
>NW_021849121.1:522314-529864 GCF_003651465.1 Formica exsecta | reverse complement strand
CCCCGCCATATCTCTCCCACTCCATTGAAGGAAATTGTTTTTTTTATGAGCGTTTACTACTACGGCGCGCCCTACAAACCCTCGCGAGGCCAACGATCCCATTCATCTGCTCCTCTCTGTTCGTGACGCCATATTGAACGCCGTTTCTGGTCGATATCCCGTGGAAGTCGTAGCACTGTTCCCCGTAATATTCCCGAAACCCAATATTATCGTGCGCGCGCGCGCGCGTGATAAGATCGATAAGATCCTCGTGCACGAGAAATTATCCGTGGAGCCGGAAGCTGTGCTCACAGGTGGTTGATTACGTCAGGGTGTCTTCTTGGGGTATTTCTGACAGATAGTAAACAAGCGAATGCGACATCGTATATATAAGTTACCAAAAGAGAAATTAAAGTTTCGTATAAATCGAATGCTTTTTATTTAATTTATCGATTTTTCCGAGCCGTGTTTTTTCTCTCTCTCTTTTTATAATCAACGATTGAAGTGATTGTGATATGTCCTTCGCTATCACGCTCGAGGGACGCGTAATTGTCGCGGTAATTAATTAACGAGAAACTGTAATCTCACAGATTCCACGAACGGGCGCTGCCCATTCTCCGTTCGAGCGTTCCTAACCTCAACTAAAGTGAACTGGACGCGAACTGCGAATATGGGTAAGTTTGTCGCGATAATTCGACGAAATTTTCTTTTCTCCTCGTTTTTCCATTAAAAATTTATGCAATCGTTAGCGATAGAATTGTGAAATTCGAGTAGCGAGTGTGTATGAGTGTCATATGTCAAACTTGTCAACAATACGTCATATGTCATACTTGTCAACAGTCCCATACGGTCGTAAACATTAAGGCTAAGTGAGGCTTAATTAATATCGTTAACAATAGCTACACAAACGGCTAATTTGATATAGTATAAATCATAATTGATTTAACAAAAATTTGTTCAAGGAGAACTTATTAGATCCTATATTAAGAATGCGAAGAGAGTGGCTGTCAGTGATGAAGTAATTATGGACATCAACAATAATAAACGTCACGCGCCAATTATTTTAATACGTTAATGAAACGTTCACCCTCGAGTTTATGAATGAACTGAAATCATACATACGTATACTTGGCACGTATCTCGCGTGTTATCTGACGAGCTCGTAGATAAGTGATGATTACTCATCACAGTTATAGTCGGCTTAGTCATTGGCCGAAGGTTCGCGTTTCGCCTCGTGTTCTTTATTTATCTATATTCGGTCGTCTGTTGTGATTCGTATAACAATATCAAAATGGTGAGATTGCGTGAATTACATCAGGCCAGAGAGAGTATACCATTGCATGGTCAGTTTGCGAGTAATACGAGTATAGATAGATTTTCTGAACGTGATCTCCACGGTATTAACTCGAACGAACGAACATGTAGTAAGTGTCTGAAAATATTACAATATAACATTCGAATGTGAAGCTAAATGATACAAATACTATCGTCTCTTTCTGTAGAAAATATAGTCACTAAAAATTTATATATCTATATGTGTACAATTTATTTATTTATAAAGGTTGTGATATTAGAATTGTATACTTTCACAGTTTTGTTATAATTTATTTTAATTGCACACATATTCCTTGTTAATAACTCCTTGTAACAATATAATAAATATAAGAAATAAAATTTCTTTGTTTAGGGAACATGTGCAACGATTGTATGGCTAGAGTGCCATACGCAACTCTCATAGCAACTATAATGTGTTGCCTAGGAGTTGGAATCTTCTGTGGTACCATGTATAGGGGTGCGACATTGTGTGCTCTTATGATGGATCAGGTTAGTTTATCATAGTATCTTTCAGAAATATTTTAAAGATTTCATATATTTCAAGTTACCAAATTGTTTAAGGTGTTTCACCTGCATCTCGGATGGTTGGAAGTGGTGCAATTGGTCTTTGCGTCGATTGGAGCTTGCATGGCAGCTTTAGGGTTTATGATTTTGTGCGTCGGTTGTCTAGCAACTGGTGCTACAAGGCACAAAGTCTACCGAGCCTGGAGATCCAGAGTGGGTGGACGTATCTCCTGTGCTGTTGTATGTATTTTATATTGTAATATAAAAATCTTTGACAGCTAGAGAGCTATTCTGATTATTATGTTAATATAAACGTTTTTATTTTTTCAGTTTATGACTATCATTTATATCTTGCAAATAGCTTGGCTTCTGATATTTGCATTCCTTATTATCATCACGTTGATATTCACTATATTCTGGGGCCTGTGTAGCAATCCACGTGTTCAATCTCTCGATGAGTGCATTAATTTTGCTCAATTCAGTAAGTTTTTTATACATGTTAATCAATATATAGATGAATTGGAACTAAAACGTCCTAATGTATTTCTTTTCTCTAACTAAAAAAAAAAAAAAAAAATTAAATTGGATTGTTCTAATTCAAATGTATCTATATTAGATATTTATTATCTGATCGAATTGATAAATAGCAATTTTACGCAATTTTAGGCTTTCTATTTCCAAACAACACACGAGTACAGGATATGCAAATTTGCGGACCTCAGGAGGTCAAATTATTTTGCAAGGACTTTGTGGAAAAGGCTGAGGTGATGTTCATCCTGGCGACTGCAGCATCCATGCTCGTTATCCTAAGCCTAGTACACTATTTGATGTGCTTATCCGCGAATTATGCGCACATTCGAGATCACGAGAAGTTCCAGGAGCTGCAGGAACTGCAATATCTGCAGGACGCGATCGATCCGGATTCTCCTCAACCGGGAATGGGTACCCTGGGTTCTCATCGTGGCAAAGACAGGTTCTAGGACACGGCCCGCGAGATCTTCGTCATGAATCCTTTGTAAGAGGTTTATTGTTCACTGGGACACATAGGAAACCCTTACGCCCGATTGGAAATCTCTTCCAGGTATCACTTCCTCTTCTCTATGTACCTAAATTCGGTATACTGCTCATTGCGGTGTGTCTATCGCCGTTACGGTAGTTTACTGATCCGAGGATCTTGCGGGAATCAACTCTATGCCGTCCATTTTATCTGCGACTCGTATATAAACATTTACTTCGTTTTATATAAAAAAAGATGTTTATTAAAATACGTACCGATTTGTAGTACGTAATATTTTCATCTTTAGCATGGATTGCTCGATTTAAATCGAGATCATTCGCCGAGTTTCGATCTAGGATGTAAATTATACGTTTACGACGATATCAATTCGTAAACTCATATTCATAAGAAAAAGTATTTCTGGCCTGTGCGTGCTTGAAATGCAGGTGATTACAGCGCACAGAGATTGTTTTTTTTCTTCGATTATATTATATTTCGTTTCGATGTATGCACAAATGCGCTGCATGTGTAATTTGCCTAATAGTATCATAAAGTAGGCTGATATTACATTCATATCACAAAATATATGTTGAACATATCGATTGGATATCAGATACAGAATTCTTAAAATCTTGCTAGAAACTTTAAAAATTCTTTATTTGATAACCAATCGCTATGTCCGATAAACTTGTCATACGATAAATATAATATCACCCTTACAGAAATATATTCATGAGTTCAAATCCTTGCAGTCTAATCTTTTGGTGTTAGGATTAATCATTCTCGGACTGTGTATACCATGCATATTGTCTTCATTACTGAGATTTTTTTACGAAAGAGATATCTTTTTTTTATATACATATACATTTATACAGTGAACAACTAAACATATGTTTTCGTTACATTCCAAATATTTAAAGCATACTGGAAAAATTCAAACTAACAGAATAATAATAAGACTTTTTCAAGTTATAAAATAACAATGACTGCATATATTGCTTTGAATATGATTGGTGATTAAATTTTCATTGAATATTTTTCCAACATGCTTGTGTTTTGAAGTATATTTACATTATGGAATCAAAAAGAGAGTTTTGTTTCTCATATTAAGTAGCTTTTTACGAAAATTAAATGTTACAAGAATATTGCATATGAAAGAATATCTATATTCATATAGAATATGTCTATTTCTTGCATACAACTATAATATTAAATTGTTGTGCAAAGAGTAATATATTTTTTCCAAATTTTGAAAAAATATCCACTGCCGAATATTATAACAAGAAAAGAAAGTTGAATTATCCTATATATATTATTTGTGCCAAAAAGGAAAAGAATTTTGGCTAAAAAATCTATGACTTATAACTATTGTTGAAACAACTAAACAGATGTACAATCACGAGTTTAACTCGTTACATATTACTTGCTCAAATTTTTTATTCAATTCAAATAACATTGATTTTCACAAAATTTATGGAATTATTCGATAGGAGAAACCTTGTGTTCTGCATGCCTTGAATTAAAGCTGCGATTTTTTTATCTATGATAAGATTACTTTATTATACACTATTGATGAATAAAAATGTACATATCAAATGACAATTTTGCATATGGAACTATGAAGAGTTATGTACAAAAAAATAGATAAGGATAAAACGGCACATAGAATGTATTTTTTTTTCTTTTTCAAAAAACAAGAAGCTGATTTATTGTTATGCCGAAAAAGTTACGTGCCGCTTTCTCGTTCGGAATAAACTATGTATATTCTTATTATTAATGAATAAAAAAATATTTCATGTTTGTAAAGTATGTTGCATGGATTTTAAAGCTGTCGTATGTAGCTTTGGTATGTAATTTTCATTTTATGTAATGTACAGTAATGTAATTCATTGGTAGACAAAGTATGTACAGTGATCATTAATTACATATTTTATACAATTCTATCTTCTTTGCGTAATGTTCAATCCTCATCAAACTGGAGATCCAGCTCCAGATCGAGGGCACTGACTTCTTGGAGGGTATTAATGAACGTGTATCGTGAAAAGATCATGTACAACTTTCGAAACCAGACATACTGGGATTTGTGTGCAGCCATAGCACTCTACAAGGAAAAGATATTGAAAAAAAATTATATAAAGATATAAAAAATTAATAATTTTTCTCCAACGAATTAGAATGCTCAAACTTACTTTGATTATACGTTTTTGTTCGTACGTCACCAGATACCAATACGAGGCTGAGAGTAGACTGATAGGTAAATCTAAGAGTTGAATGTATTTCCTGATTATATTAACAGACTCTAACACATACAGTTTACAATCTGGAATACAGAATTAGATTTATTAGTTTGGTATAACTGTATGTTAACTGAGCAAATTGATACTGACAAGGAGGTACTTTTTTCTCTATGCACAATGAGGCGATTGCAAAGTACAAAGAGATATGATTCTTATGGCGGCTGACTCCGTATTTATCAAATGTCACGACAGCATTAATTTTGTATATTTCTATATATTGTAAGATACTCTCTGCAACTGTATCTACTGGCCATTGTACGCTTTGATCATCTGGTAACTCGCTACTCCTGCACAATTTATTTGTTGGACTATTATTCACCAGATAGATATCTCTATTTTATCATATTTTCACTGTGCATATTTAATGCTAAATAAAATTGTTTGAGAAAATTAGACAAGTATACTTAGCATTAAATATGCAATTAGATTAAAGATCCAATGACATTCTTTTAGATATATATATATATATATATATGAATAATTTTTAAATGTGAATGTTTGCAAGTGATATTTTATGAAACACACTCACATAATAATCGTTACATTAGCCTCTGGGATGCCCAACACCTTTGTACATTCCCACAGCTCGTCTATCCTTCTTTTGTCTCCACCTGCAAGCACACTGGTAAACATCAATAGACATTTGCTTGACATTTAGTCTGATTATTCCTGTCAGAATCGTCGATTACGATCCTAGACGATATAGCCCGCCAATAACATGTACCCATAGATAAGCACAACAGGTAGATCTCGCTGGCCTTGGAGCGCGCTAGCCAGTAGACCAGCGGTCCGAAGAACATCACCTCGTCGTCCGGATGAGCGGTGACCAGGAGGAGCCTGGCGGGTGGACCCGGTAATTGCCAGGCGACGTGGCCCACTCTCTTGAGGATCGCATAGAGGAAGACGCAGACGCAGAGATACGCTAGCAGGGCGATCACCACCTGCCACGAGATCTCCCTGATGTAATACCACCACCAGCAGACCGCCTCGTTGAGCTGCAGGCTAATATACTGACGCGCGTAATCCAGGTCGGCCATCATTCTCTGATGATGGTCGACACGTGCGTATTCACGATTTATCACGGATCCACCATGCCGTCCGTCCTATGTGAATTATCGTCCACAAGCAAGAACGCGTGTTCCCGTCATTGCGGAGCGATTAAGTTTTGAGGTTATGTCTTATGTCGCTCCCGCCTAGACGATATAGCCCGCCAATAACATGTACCCATAGATAAGCACAACAGGTAGATCTCGCTGGCCTTGGAGCGCGCTAGCCAGTAGACCAGCGGTCCGAAGAACATCACCTCGTCGTCCGGATGAGCGGTGACCAGGAGGAGCCTGGCGGGTGGACCCGGTAATTGCCAGGCGACGTGGCCCACTCTCTTGAGGATCGCATAGAGGAAGACGCAGACGCAGAGATACGCTAGCAGGGCGATCACCACCTGCCACGAGATCTCCCTGATGTAATACCACCACCAGCAGACCGCCTCGTTGATCTGCAGGCTAATATACTGACGCGCGTAATCCAGGTCGGCCATCATTCTCTGATGATGGTCGACACGTGCGTATTCACGATTTATCACGGATCCACCATGCCGTCCGTCCTATGTGAATTATCGTCCACAAGCAAGAACGCGTGTTCCCGTCATTGCGGAGCGATTAAGTTTTGAGGTTATGTCTTATGTCGCTCCCGTATATATATACAGGGTGTCCCAAAAGTCCCGGAACGATCAAATATCTCGAAAATAAAGCATTTTTGAGAAAAATGTTTCAAATAAAAGTTGTAGGATTTTAAGTGGTGCATTAAGTAGCAATGTTAATGTGACTTTAAATAACACGTAAAAATCACTTTCGGGTAATACTAATAATGCTGGCGGTACTGTATACCTTTCAAACCTCATAACTCGGAAAATTAATGGAAAGAAACTTTATTATAGTGTTTTGAAAAGCTCTTAAGGTAAGCTACAAGAAAATCGAATAAAAATTGGGGTTTCCATTTAAGATTTTAAAGTTGACCTTGAGATCTCCTTCATAACTGTGCTCAAGGTCAAATAGGTATCGCCATTTGATGCATTTGTTGGAACCTTACAACTTTTGTATGTAACATTTTTTTCTCAAATGTCTTGTTTTCAAGATAACTTACGGGTCCGATACTTTTGGGACACCCCGTATATTATAATATATCGAACTACGACCACAAACTTATCGACCTCTCGAAATTGCATAGGCTATATCTTTTTTTGCATTGTTTATATAATTTTAAAGCAAAATGTTTTATCATTTAACTTTTTGCTCTCGTATGTAAATCGTATATGTCATATTTTTAAAAATTTAAAAATATTTAAGAGTAGAAAAAAAGATTCTTGTGAGTATCAATTTTTATTTTTGATTGATATACCTACGCCAATGTGTCAAAAATTGTTTTGACATTGAGCGTCG
>NW_021849121.1:517643-522290 GCF_003651465.1 Formica exsecta | reverse complement strand
CGTCGTGGTATTATCGAGACAAACCGCTGTAGGTTATGTCAAATAGTTGGAATCTTAGATAGTTGGAAAATTAGAAATTCCGGGATGATGAATAATCGTGAAGAGGTGGACTTGTATCGGGACACATATGTGAGATATTTAGGTTAATAAGAAGTAAATTATTAAGCGATGTTATTAAAATTTTCTGTCATGTTTTTCTTACTTTATTTTATAACTCTATGAAACATATCATTGTAAATATATTTGATTTTTCAGAAAATGTGTAATGGCACAGCAATAACTATAGTGAAATAATTAGATAATATATGAGCATTTTAAAAACGTTCTGTTACGTAGATTAACAAAGTAATTTTTTTCTCTTTAGGTTATGCAAATGAAGTTGGAGAGGCATTTAGGAGTCTAGTACCAAAATCTATTGTGTGGTTTAGTTATGCACTGTCAAGTGGATATGTTCTTGCGGATACGGTGCACAAGGGTGCAAAAGTCTACCAAGTATATGATTATAGGTTTCAGAAATTTAATTAAAACGAAATAATTATTTAAATAATTAATAATTTATTATATTACAGACAGATGCTACTTCACAAAAAACTAAGAATGTTCTACTTTCCACATCGGACACTTTGATATGGCAGACATTTGCATCTATAATAGTTCCTGGTCTTACCATAAATAGAATTTGCGCAACGGTTCAGTTTGCACAAAAAAAAAGTACAAGAGTGGCTTTTAAAAAGCCTTGGATTTCAACACTTATCGGTTTGATATCCATACCTTTCATAATACATCCAATAGACCATGCCGTGGAAGGAGCAATGGATGTTACATACAGGAAGTGGACAGGATACCATCCAAAAGCGCCTTTATGTGGAATAAAACATGAATAACGAAATGTAGTCAGTTAAAGGTATAGTATATTATTAACTTGAAAGAGGTCATGCTTAAAACAATGTTTTGATGAATATATTGAAGAATGTTTCATTTTTAACACAAGATAGTTAAAAGGCCTTTAATAATGATGGATTATTAATAATGATGGATAAATATAATTATATTTTTCATAATTTTTATTATCGAAGGATGATATATATATATGATAACGATAACAAATTTATCTGAAAATTCTATTAAAATTGATTGAAATTTTTTATAATGATATACGAAATAAAAAAAATTATATATAATATGAAATAAGCTTTACCAAACAAAAAAAAAAAAAAAACGTAAGAAATTAAATTTAAAAAAATTTTATTAACAGAATTTTATTAACGAAAGAATTTTATTCTATGAAGCTTTATTAAGCTGGAAATCTATAAAATCATTTTTCAGAGAAACATAAGGCTAGCTTGAATTTTCGTGACCTCTTAATATAGATACAGTGTAAAATATTACTGCCAGATATATTCTAAGATAGTACAACAATGCAATATTAGAATATTTTATTATTAATTGCAAAAATGTTAAATATTTTTGTTACAATGTACATATTATGCAGCTATATATGCATTAAGATTAATATATATAATATCAAATCATATTAAATTATATGTATTTCTTTTTTCAAATTAATATCTTCTGCAAATGCATATTATAACAATTTTTTTTTCTATATCTTTTACTAAATTAAATATAAAGATTAAAATTGTGTGCCTTTCGATAAAAAATTGCGATATTGAAGGAATTTAGATAGTTCCGGGAAATAGAAATAGTTTCGCATGTCAGATACGGCGAAAGGTTCTATA
Source organism: Formica exsecta (assembly GCF_003651465.1). NCBI lineage: Eukaryota > Metazoa > Arthropoda > Insecta > Hymenoptera > Formicidae > Formica > Formica exsecta. Next base: position 520,551 of record NW_021849121.1, on the reverse strand, counting down.
CGGCTTTCAACAGTTAATAACAGCGCGATGTGGGTACATTCGTTTCATGAAAATGTATTATGTAAAAAATAATATCATGTGTTGTGGCGGCATTATAATTATACGTAAGTAGTCGATTACGAGATCCTATCTTTCTGTACTTACTACACATTTTCCTTGCTATCGCGACTAAATCTGAAATCCGCTCATGATAAATGAGATTTTAATCGATATACATTTTTAATAGCGATTCGAGCAAGTTTCGCATTAAGACATCAATGAGACCGACTAAGTGTTCCCTTAGATTGCAACTTTCGATCAAAGATAACGTCATGAATTTTCCGTAATAAATAAACGATTTAAAAGCACACAGCTGGCATGTATATTCATTCTTCAAAATTGAAATTCTAATTGAAATTGAATCAATGATTGTATCTAGAAATCCTTAGATTTCATTGTGTTTTCTTATATCCGCAATATTCTTTTTAGTTTTCATTTTTTTTAAGTCTCTTCTATAGATAACAGACTTTATTCAAATGTATTATAATACATTTTATGGAATTTTTTAAAATCTCTGTTTATTCTAACAAAGGTAAATTACATTACTATACAGGGTGTCTGCTCACGAGCGTTGTCAAGGGTGCTTTGGGACACCCTGTATATAGCAATATTGATAATTTTAAGAGCAAATTTTAATTATATAAACAAATTATCTAATTCTTTTTTAATGGAAACTTGAATGATATTGATTAATTATTTCAGAAAAAAAGGTATGGAATTATTTTTAGAGGAATAAAATTTATCTTTATTTTGATTATGATAATGTATTTATGGAAAAATATATAAAATAATATATATTATAGAAAATAAAATAATATAAAATAAAATAATATAAAATAATATATTATAGTAGAAAAATAATATATTTATATTGAATTTATATCTTGAAAGATCTGAGAAAAGAGAACAGGAGGAAGAGAAAATATTTCTCGCGCGTTCTGTGACATGAACAATGCAGAATGAGATCGCACGTGCGATCGAGGTACTTGTTCACCCCTCAACGACACATATCGCATGTTCGATAATTAATAATAATAATAAATCCTTTCTGCTGCTCTTTCGCATTTTTTCCCCTCTCGCGCTCGCGAAATTACGCGGGGCGCGCGCGTTTAAAGAAATTTCAATGTGGTTATCGGCGATAATATATATCGGGCCTGTAATCGTATAATAACTACGCGATTACGGGCTCCGCTCGGCCGTAAATGAGGCAGCCTAGCTCTAACCGTAAAGTTTTAACCGCGCTAATAACGCAGCCCTTACTATAAATACCCGCGCGCGCGACTAAACTATAATACCCTCCGGGCGTGCAATTGCAATGAAGTCGTTCGTCCGTTCTCGCGAACACGGCGATCGTAAATATCGCCGAATAGACGGAAGCTCGCGATAATCCTCGCAATAAATAGTCTGTTATGGCCCCGTCTTACAATTAGAAGCGACCACGGTCACGTTTTCTGGACGCTCGAAAATGCACCCGTTGTATTCTCTTCCATCGTCCTTTCTTTCTTTCGAGAGCGTATTATTGATTGCTCGCTTGTATTAAATTAAATTGTATTAATTTCATCATTTATTCATTGACATAATAGACGAATTGCATAGGAATATATTTAAAATAATTGCATAGAAACGTTTTATTACAACGTGTATTGTTGCAGTAATGTTATATCACGTAATACTTTTACATTGTTTTTTTAAACGTCACTGCAATATTACTGAATCTGCTCTATTAAATCTCGCAATTTTTGAAAAATAATTCGATGAAGTTTTAGACAATGAGTTTTTAATTATGATAGGATTTTTAATCATTTTTATCACCCACTATTACTGTGATATTGAATTGACTGCGACATTAAGATTCCTGAATTAAGTCTCCAAATGTGTCAAATCTTGTCTGTGTTAAAGCGTCACACATTCATTATACATGTACATATACATATTCTTGACCCTGATTGATATCATGATTTCCGTTCGAATGTAAATAACAACATGATAAAACACGATGATACTTGTGTTTTGTTGTTGTGAATTGACACGTTTAACCAGCGGGCGATTTTTTTTTTATGGCAGCCCATAATAATCTCAATTAACTTCTCGATAGTCTGTCGACCCTCGTAATAAGCTTAACCGAGCGCAACAATATAATTTATAGAAGTCACTTCTTTACGACTAATTATGACGAACTACGATCGTACGAAAGAGAGCCCATTAAATCGTGCTGGTCCTCATTAAGAGGAGACGAAACGTGCAAGGGAAGCGAAGACGATATCCACCGACCTATCTCCGATTCGCGTGGCTCTATCTCGCATGAAATATCTTCCGGATATACCACTTTATATTACGAATATATCTCGTGATGCTTATCTTAACCATACACACATTGATCTGACTTTTAAATCCTGCTAATTTTTTTTTTTTCAATGATAAAATATTTTTTATCTTCGAAATTAATAGAATAGCAAATAAATATATGTAGTAATGAATAAAAATTTTTGCAAAAATTTTACAATTGAAAATTTTACGATTATACTTTGTGAACAATACAAAAATTAAATCTTTATTTGGGAAGAGGAAATAAAACAAATGTATAGGCTTTAATCTACTTAACAAAGTGTAGAATTTAAAGTTTCACTGAATAATTGATTAATGAATTGAAACAATTCTAGGCAAAATAAACATTTCTATTCACAGTGATTCGTTCCTATTCATGAAAGGAGGCTGTCGCAGCAACAGCATTCGGCCACTCGGTTAATGGCATGTGGAGTCCTTTAATCGATAGAAAGGAGCGCGTACTCTGCGATATCTCGCTGTATTTCACGAGTCAAAACGTTCGTATACGTTTGTACCGGCGCGTATAGCGAGAGAAAAAGATAGG
>NW_021849121.1:508158-517022 GCF_003651465.1 Formica exsecta | reverse complement strand
AAGAAAAAGACAGAGGAACATCGAATATAAATAATACGATAAAAGATAAAATAAGTTTAAGATAGATAAAGAAGCAACTGGGGGAAAAGAGGAAAAAAGAATGACGGAATAATAAAAGAAAAGGACAAAAGTCAACTGTAAGAGGAAGATGGAAGGACAAGAAAAGTAAGAAAAAACGCGCATGATAACATGACTAAAGAAGATGAAAGTTCACTAGAGAGAGATGAAGAAATATTAATGGGGTTGATACAGAAGATGGAAAGAGAAAGATAAAGATAATGACGTCGACGAAATCGAGTTATCGAGTTATCGACAAGCAAACGAAGAAAAATATGCTCGCTTCGCTTATAAGTGAAAGGATGATATCGCTTCAACAGGAGAAAAACAAAAGCCTAAAAAGCGATGTAGGCCGATAGAATACATACAGAAAACAGAAAAAAGGGAATCACTAGCGACGACAGGAGGAGAGAACTAGTCGTAGATACGCGAAGGAGTTATATCGGGTTTCTGATGGAGAAAGACAATAAACGGCACATATATAGATGAAGAACAGAGAAGTACGTAGATGCAGAAGAGCTGATAGAACAGCAAGGTAGAAACGACACGGGCGACCGCGATAGGCGGTGAGCGAGTGGGAGGAAGGGGTGAAACACTTCGCGGGCGCGAAAGGTAAAGATTCCCTGAAACCTGTGGCATTTCGCGAGGCAGTCTACTCTCTCGTCTCCCGCGACGCCGTGGGATCGATAGCGTGTCAGATGAAGAGAAGCAGGCGGCTGCGGCGGTGGCGTCGGCGGAGGCGGCAGTGGCGGCGGCACCACCAGCCTATTTCCAGCAACAACAGCAGCAACCAGCCAGCCAGCCAGCCAGCGGCAGTAACGCCGGCAGAAGCAGCAGTAGCAACGACAGAAGCGCCTCTCCACAAGCAAACGCTGCTCCGCAGCCATTCCACGGCCATATCTGGCGGCGCTCCGGCTTGGCTACGCCTATTTTTAGCATCACCGACCAATCCGACGTCGGCGTACTGTGTATATCGCGTATGGTCGTGTCCAATGGGCGTAGCTGGTTCTCGTCGGCTTGCGCGAGTCCTGGACCAAACTCAGAGGGAGAAGGGGACGTTTGCTGATGCCGCAGGTGCAGCCAGTTGGCTGACGAACTCGAGGCGAGTGCGCTCGCATCATCGTCGTCGTGTTCGCTTCGCCGCTGCCGTGACGTGACGTATCGCGCCGTGCGCCGGCATCTCCGGTCCCCACTCACACATAGATAGATAGATAGATAGATAGATAGAGAAAGAGAGAGAGAGAGAGAACGTCATTGGCAAGCGGTTTGCGTGCCGTTCAGAAGTTGCCACGACAAACACCCGAGATCACGCCGGGAGTGCACGAAACTAACGCGACGTAAGCACGACGCCGCTGTTCTCTGTTTCCAAAATCAATCCGCCGGCGTAATAAACGATAAGATCTGTCGCGAAGTCAAATGAGAGAAGAGATCGCGAGAATCAAGTTCCGAGATTTTTTTTTTTCATACTGAAATATTTGAACATAGAAGCCAATCCCAGAGAACGCTGAACCTTTCGTCAAGTAGACGTGTTCAAGACTATCGCTCGCAGCGAGCAGCATCATGATCGTGTGTAAGGTGCACGCACGTCGGGCAAGATTGTGAACGAACGGGTGTTATATTTGGTGCTTCAGAAAAGAGACGTCGAAGATAAGATTCGCGAGAGTAAAAAAAATCGCAATGAGGACGATAGGGTGTTCGCAGAACTACAGTTGAGAGAAGACGCGCGCTGTTCGAGGGTGCAGCTCCGTCTTCAGTGACGACAGAACAAGATTGCTTGAGTTCAGAAGTTGTGCCGCGCCGAAGGGTGCAGAAAAGCGCGGAGACAAACACGGCGGGAGTTTTGCAGTGAGTGCCGAAGAAAGTTAAAGGAAACGCTGGCATTACTGGCATTGGGGGGGAAAGTGTGAGAAGTGCGATTTAACGGTCGTTGGGATAACAACGCAGTAAAAGTGGGTGCACTGGGGCCCTCGGGACCGTTCGGCCGATACGGGCCCGTCGAAGGTGGGCCTGGTGGTGGTCCCGGGCCCGGCGAAGGAGTGGGGGCAGGGGTGGCCGCAGTCGCGGCTGGGGAGGTGGAGGGCTACGGGGGGTATGTATATATGTATGTATATATGTATGTATGTATATATACTTTTATGTACGTATATATGTAGTTAGCGATGACTTTGAATCTCAGAATATTCGGATAATAAATGCAATTGTTACTATCCAAGATAATCTGAATGTAGAGATATAGAGATAATCCGAATATCCTGATTTTTTTATTGTAGAGAATTGATAGTTTAGATATTGATAATGCTAATCGAATTTAACAAATAACTGATCAAATGTTAAAATATTTACAACAAATGTGGTTTCCAAAATACGATAGAGTCTGAACACACACAAATTGACAATTGTATAATACTTGTATATCTTCTGAAGATCTATATTCAGCATTTTTAAAAAAGACATATAAAATGAACAAAAAGCTAATTTTTTGAAGTATAATAATTATAAAGGTTTGAGACAGAGAAAAACAAATGCATATTTATTATCTGTTAAATCTCATACATAACACAAAATCCAGTAAAAATTCATATTTTAAAAGAAAATGAGTAAAGCAAGACTTACTATAATCGATATCTTTAATCCATATTCCATTGTATTTTCGATATTTTGCGCAAACATGTGCAATCTTTCATGCGTACAGGAAAAAATACGTATATAATATATATCGTATATAATAAAATAAATTCCAAAGCAACAATCATACGTCTAGCGTAACATTGAACGGAATGTCATGTCTGATGCATCAAAGAACCATGTAGGATAAACGCGATGCATGAAACAAGATACATTTTGTTGATACCAAAGTGACACATAACATCTGGATCAATGTATGTGAGATCTAGTGTTTTTATGTATTTCATAGTTTTTCTTCTAAGAAATTAGCAATGTAACTAAAAGAGCAATATTTTGTTTCTTATTTCCGAGTAATGTTTATATAATTTTATCATTCATATACTTTTCACGTATATTATTGCATTTTTAGATATCGTCGAACTTCAAATTCGCATAAATCTTGAATAAAAAAGAAGCTTAATTTTAATTTGAATAATTCTTAACATCAAGTAGCTCGCGCGCGGTCGCATTTTTTTTTTCCTAGACAATACTTTAATAAGCATTATCTTTCGCGTAAATGTCGTCGATGAGATTCTTCGCGAGAGTTCTTGGTAAGATGCGTTGTTACAAAGTACCTGTTGCTGTATGCGAAACTTTTGCGCACAATTTTTCCGTTCATTTTCGTACAGTATCGTGCTCGCGAGATTGCCATGCCATTTCGATCAATCTCGACACGATGGGCAATTGTATGAAATGTTTTTAAACATAAAGTACTGAAAAAAAAATCAGTCTAATTTATAAAGTTAAGCAATTTTAATAATTAATAAATAATTATAATCAAATATATCGCGAGAAAAGATAATACAATTTTCTTATATATTTCTAGTTTTTTTTTAAATATCTTATTTTCTTTATGCTATCGAATAATGATTACAAATTCTAAATTCTTACTTTATTGCATTAATTTATCATCTATTAAGATGTAATAATTTATGCAGTTTAGGACAATTTATTGAAATTGCATCAAAAATTCTTTAGACAGTTTTTTCTCTTATGAAAGAATCGCGAAAAGATCGCATAATATCGTTACTTGTTTTAAGTAATTAAACAAAATTAACGATTTTTAAAGTTTTTTTGTTTTTAAAAATATTCCATTTTAGAAATATTGCATTTCTTTTTTTCTTCGCCAAGATGGCCACCGATCCCTTTGATTCATCAAAGTCGGCAAATCGATTCGCCGCCGGTGCATGTTTCTCGCACCGTAGAAAATAGTAATCTTGCTACGAGGTAGTTTACCGAATCTAGATGCACCTGACGTAGGCGATCTTAGACTGATTAAGGTAATTCGTTGAAAATTGTTCTCTTATTTCATCCCCTCCAAGTCGCGTCGCGGGGGTGATATATATATTTTTTATTTTTATTGGAATGAAAATATTCTTATAATGTTCTTTGATATTATATTGAGAAATTTTTAAATAAATAATTATTATTTTATTGAGAACACCATTATTATGCCGTCATTACTTTGGCACGTATGATAGAGACATCTCGATAATGTTTCGTCCGACGGAACAAAACAGATCCGGCATGACGCGAGCAATGACGTTCAATCGGAAAAAATCGGATTAAGCAATCCGATGTTACTGAATCAACAGGGTTTTCGTCTCACGTCTGGCTAATCCTAATCTCGTTTATGCGATTTAGTTAACTAGGTCTTTCTAGGGTTTCTTGTCTATATATATATATACGATATATTCATATGCATGCATGCATACATACATACATATACCTTTCCTACATGGACGTACGTATGTATGTATGTATATATGTATATACATGAAAATAAATATAGATTTATGCCATCGTCAAATGATTGTACTAAATATTACGTTCGCGGAACGATATTTCGATCTTTTAATTTTAATCGAATCTAATAAAATAGTAAAAAATAATATTATTCGTCGACATCAAGAGATTTAATTTGACTTCGGTAAATTACAATTGTTTTGAAATCGCAATTTAAGTGTGCGTGAGTTACGGCAGAGAAAAAGATTCTACAGACAGTATCTTTTTAAAATTTTTATTGATTTGTTCTTCTTGTGAGACATTTATTAATGTTAGATTGTTAATTGATTGGCATCAAGTTTCATTATTTCATATCTAAACAAATGTGATATAGTATAAAAATAAGAGAATCATATAAGACATAGAAACAGTTTTCTAGCTAGGATTAGAGATTGTATTTATGGATATTTTGATATTTAGAAATATTTTCATAGAGCTAGAAATAATCTTATAAATTCTGTTTTTCTTTAGATACTCGATAGTGAAAATGAACGATAAAATATCGTAATTATCAAAATAAAATTTTTTTTCTTGTTTTAAGATGACATATACATGCGTGAAATTAATATATTTAATAATTTAATATTATATATCGAAGGAAAATTATCACCGATTTATTTAAGCATTTTTAAATAATATTTCTGCTGAGAGAAGATAGTTGTTTAAACAGTTTATTTTAATCGGCGTTGATCAATACGTATACGAAAACTCTGTGTATATGCTTTACATTCGTTAAGACAGTTATTTGCGAGCATTTAAATCGTTACATGACAGTATCGCTGGAATTTCATATGATAATACTTATACGCGAAATTAGTTTCTAAATGTGTCTTAATTTATGTTATTGATTTCGAGATTAGATAGCAATTTGCTGCTTGAATGCACCGTTAATATCTTTTTATAAAAATAGTCTTAAATGACTGTAATTATTTTATCATGATTTATAAAATCAATCTCTTAGTTTCCTATTAAATGTGTATCATTAACGTGTTTAATTGTAATACTAACACTTTTTATGTAATCATTACGCGCGATTTTTACTCGTATCCACTATTGTTTAATTTTCTTTTAAACTAATATATTAAGCAACTCGAAAATGTAATTTAAATATTATTTAGAGGAAACTAGAAAAAGAATTTATAATTATATTAAAAATTAATTTAATATATATATTCAAATATATAATATATATTTGCAAAAATTGTTCCAAATATTTTAATTGGAGGTAATTCTTGGACGCATACATAGACTATTAATAGTTTCGTTTTATAGCTTTGTCTTTATGTCTCTGTTAGAATTAATAATTACCATGTTCTGGATAATATGAAATAACTTGAAAATAATAAATTTCAAGTGTGATAATTGTGAGAAAAATTTATTATTAAAATCTAAGTAAATATAACTTCTTTTCGGAAATGCCAAGGTTTTTATGTACCATACCAAGTGTTTTTGTTACATCAATTAAAGGTTAACCTCAGCATTTTAGCTGGAGAGAGAGAGAGAGAAAGAGAGGGAGGTATACTAATCGATACACGAAATAGTTTAGAACTTCGAAGTTAACTTGCAAACGATCGCGGGTTACGTCGATGCCGTGCCGCTACCCTCGCCTTTCTCGCCCTTCCGCGAGAGGGATGAGATGCGCAAGGTCAGATCTTAAGGGTGGGAGGAGGGTTGCTAGGTTGACAACCCTGCCAGCTAGGCAGAGGGACTCCGCCCATTGGCGGAAACCGCGAAAGAAAAAAAAAAGAGTAAGAGGAGGGTGAAGTCTGTGGGTCTCAATGATGGCGATAAAAACGGCAAGAGGGCGAACGGAGGCAAGGAAAGGAAAAGGGATAAGGGAAGAATGAGAGAGAGAGAGAGAGAGAGAGAGAAAAAGGTAGACAAGCGATAAAGGATGCAAACGAAGCGAAAGAACAATCTCGTTCGCGAATGTTAATCAATGACGAATTATAATTATACGCCGTAGGCTCGGTTGCGAAAGACGGGCGAAAAAGCGGCCGCGAAATTGGCCAGGTGAAAGATTGTGCAACTATAAACGCCGAAACACGGTCGTTAAATTCGTCGTTGCAATACGCGATTTTTTGTCTAAGCGCCGCGGGATTTATTGCCGCGGTACCACCGTCGCGACGCTTGAAATTCTTTCTTTTGTTTCGAATTAAAGGGAACGTCGTTCGTTAAAGCGATCGCGACATTATACAGACGATAAATTTTTGACTAACGATTGTAACGCAAACCTTTTAATTTTACAATATTTTACATTGCTTGAATTATCGTGTTTAAATTATACTCAGCGATCCCGGGTAGTAATTGAAACTCTAATTAGCGCACAATAATTTTTGATGTGTTTAATCGTTACCATTGTATTAGCGATATAACGAATGAGTACATTTAGAGGTGGAAACAATACAGAAAATGTGCGTTTCGATGCACTCTTGCAATCAAGACGAAATTTTTATTGATAACTATCACTGATTGTCAATGATTAAATTTCAATAAATATCGATTTAACTATAACAAAAAATTAAAAATACATATATTTTATGGAATAATTAATGTTTAAATATATATATAAAATAATTAAACTAACTTATATAATATATTGACAGGAAATCCAGATTTGATTATATTGCCATTGGATATTATTTGTTTTAATATTCATATTTAATATATTGTAATCGATATTACAAAGTTATATAAATAAAATACACACAATTAACTTTTAAAATAATCTAAATTAAAGTGTTAACATAGACTAATGTAAGCTAGTTAGCGCGAACATTCGGTGATTTCGACATGATTTCGGTGACAATTTCCAACATTCGGTGATGCCGAATGCTTGCTACTAATACAAGAATCGTACTTGTGATTGTCTAGATTCGAAAGTTTATGACCCACAATTTATGTTCAGTCAAGTTTTATATAAAATTTTGGTTCCAAAGAATAGGAATGAGAATTTTGAAACATTTCTTCGCTATTTGCAGCTTTGTACGGACATTTTCGTTAGCCGGTCTTTTCAATCCGATATATATTCTGATTAAAAATTATAAGTTTTAACTTATATTTTGAATGCGAATAAAATTTTGATCAATTTTTTAATCAATTTCTGATAACACCTAACAAGTATGATTACATAGAATTAATGTAATTTGTGGAATGCATATATGTACCGTTAAATTTCTTTTTCAGATGTCGCCTACTTTAAATATATAAGAGAAATCTCTAAGAAACACGCGACTCTTTCGATATTAATCTCATTATTATAAAAACACAAATTTTTTTTCGTCAATCGGATGATTAGTGCTACTTTACATGATTAGTACAGCGATTATGTCGCATTGTTGTATTTTTATACCGTTTGATTGTGTCAACTAGATCGTATGGTGATTTAACTGTTGGTATACAAAAAAAAGGCCAGCATGCCTCGTTATGCACGCGCGTTTTTGCAATGAAAGCGTTTAATCTTGTTTTTAAATAAAACATGCGATACGTACGAAAGACTTCTGAATATTTCGATCTGCTCGCAATGCGATTAATAAGCCATTTTAATTTTTTTTTTTTTTAAATAAATCATTGCCAGACTTACTTTGCGCCTGCATGTGATTTTAATTCGATTCATTGCAGATAATTTCGTGCGTAATTTCGTCCGATTGAGTTTCCACTGTTACAATTACTCAATGCGTATTTCAAATGATTCGCGGAATTAATATTTATAAATAAATATATCGCGGCAAAAAAATATTAATGTGTGCACCACAATATATATTTGTCTTTTAACATTTTTTTTTGTATTTTCCAGCTTTAGGAAACAACAGAATTAAATTATCTAAAAAAAAAAAAGAAAATATTGCCGAATATAAATGAAAATATTCACCGTTTTGAATTGCGCGATACATTTGCGATTATGTTAAATCGCGTAAAGCCGATGTTATGTTGTGGTGACACAAACGACATAGCGCACATTCACATGGAAATATTCAACATTGCACTAATATATATTCAAGCTTTGTCCGGAACTAATGGCATAACGTTTATATCCGCTGGTTACATTAATAACCATGCGTTAATATTTCATTAAATTTCGATTGAAATTTTCGAGTCGAATCCGATCGAATCGTTTGAGGATGCGTGAAGATTCGCGTGTTCCTCATCTCTGAAAAAGAAATGAAAGGATGAAAAAAGAAAAAAAAGGATATCGAGCGATCTCTTGTACAGCGGAACTGAACGTCATGTTATAAGATCGGTACCAAAATGACGGAGATGCGTATAATGTGTTCCCTTTTAATTTCAACAGGGAGACGCGGTCTGGCGATGCTCCTGTCATGTGCAGGATGCGAGAAACCGATAATGGATCAGTACCT
>NW_021849121.1:501230-508141 GCF_003651465.1 Formica exsecta | reverse complement strand
CTGAACGTTTTGGATCGTGCATGGCACGTCGAGTGCGTGCGCTGTTTCGACTGCAGAGCCGCGTTACAGGACAAATGCTTCTCGAGGGAGGCGAAGCTCTTCTGCAGAAACGACTTCTTCAGGTACGCGCCCATATACATATGCGCTTTCAATTCAATCCTTGCATAGAAAGATTTTTCGACTTGTTTTAATGAAATATTCAGTTAATTAGTCTAGTAAAATTTTGTCGTAATTAGCGTATCGCGAGGAAAATAAATTCTAACAGGAATAATAAATAGTATATAATTAAATCTTTTAATAAAATTGTTTACCGACACACATAACGAACACTTGTGTATTTTCCGATACAGATAAATGAGAATTAACGATTGCGAGTAAAAATTGATTGAATTAACTTGATACTCTTTTCTTGAAATAATCTCATAAATTTGTTTGCGATAGTTATATTAGACGATTGTATTGATTAATTATTATTGCAAATAACACAAATTATTATCATTGAGCGGTATTAGTTATACCGCACATATAATTGGAGCTCATTTTATAGTATCTCTCATAATCTGCATGCATATGCATGTATCGATGAATATGGATGCGTCGACTGTCATATTCTCTCATTTATTATGATCAGAAATATATTTTAAAAAGCCGATTTATGCGCTGTTTTTATTATATGATATTTTATAAATGTTATAATTATACATAAAAATATTAAAAGAAGCTCTCGAAGAAAATCTACAGTTTTTTTTTCCGTTTCAAACTTCCGCGAAAGTTTGCTCGATCAAGCGATGTCGCAACTTCCTCATCTCTTCGCGAAGTCCAATATCTTTCCGAATATTTAATCGTCATCCCGCTTACGATTCATCGGTGATGAATTACGTAGGAACAGTCGGTGTTTTTACGCGATTACATGACGGATTGGCGCAATTCGAGAAAAAGATCAAATCGCACGATTGATGGAATATAAGCCTTGACATATTCTCGCTGAACGAGACAGGCGTTGTTTCCGTCGATTTGATGATTTTAAAAATCAGTCGCTCGTTGTTGAGGATAATGCGCATCACGCGCGATTGTAAATACAAGCGGACGTCGAAAACTTGTAAACTTGCAAAGCAACGCGCATATTCACGTATTTTAATCAAACACGAGGGCACCGGCAAGTATCCGGTGAATTTCAAACACGCTTTGTCGACACGAGATTGAGAGAAACTATTCGAAACACGCCAGTTACCGTATTCTTACCCTAATTCAGAAATCGGATTAGACTCTGGTTGGAAGAGAGGAAAAGTAGTCCATCCTAGTGATTTAAATTAATGATCGTCGCACATAGGAGCGATTTAAACAACTTGCAACATGGACGGTGATTAATTCAGGCGTTCGTAGAGTAAATTGCATTTAACGGGGTTTTCGGCGGCTATTTACTGCTATGCACGCTTATATCGCGCTATAAAATTAGCAGAAAGGAATAATCACTCGATATATTGTTTTACCACAATTTTGTATAAAAACCGCAAGAACGCTCCGCAAATATTTTCTTACGTGCATTTTTAATCTATAAATATTTATAATATAGGAATGTATCATTTGTAAAATAGACATTTTTTATCGGGTTATTATCTATTATTAATATTATTTATATTTCCTTATTATTTATAATTCTCGATTATTGATAATTATTAGCGCCATTATTATTAATATTTTATTATTGCAATTATTTGTAATACAGAGATATTTATTATCATGAGTTATATTATTATCTATCTCTTATTAATATTATTTATACTTCCCATTCTCGATTATTCATAATTATTAGCGCCATTATTATTAATATTTTATTATTGCTATTATTACACTATTGCTATTATTTGTAAAACATTTTTTATCACAATTTATATTATTATCTATTATTAATATTATTTATACTTCCCATTCTCGATTGATAATTATTATTAATATTTTATTATTGCATAATTTCTACAAAAATTAATTTTATCAGACTAATTAAAATAGTTGTATACATAAATCATAGCATACTAAATCGCAGTAAAATATAATATTTTTCTCAGCCAATTGAAAATCCAAGAAATTGATACATCTTTATTATTCGTAGAATACGATGTCGCTATAGGTCTGTCGCATTTTCTACGGTCCTTGTCGTCCCACGTAGGTGGCGAACTATAATATCAGCATATCGATTATAGTCAAGACGAAAAATGGCGAGTTCGCTACAACACTGTGGCGAATTCAATTTCGCGGCGGCATTTTTCTGCGGAAGCCGGGCGCGTAGATGGTTTGCAAACAAAATCACCGTGTTCTTGGGCGGCTCCGAGGAAAGGTTTACTCGCTTCTTTCGTTACTTCTGGAAGTGATGAACGATCGCCTTTGTAACCGGAGGAACCGTGCCGGAGCGGAATGGCGCGGGGATAAGGGGACGAACGCCTTTGATAGGAATGAACGAATGTATAACGAACGTGTTGTATATCTTACGAGGCAACTACTTTGCATCTCGACGCGATGAAAAATTCATCAGTCGTCGATACCGATTGACGTTGCGGTGAAAAAAAAAAGTGTCGCGATATAATATACGCGATTCGCATCCTTTCGCTAATTCAATCATTAATTGACACGCTCGTCCATCATTACGAAGTTCAATGTGCAAATTAGAATCGGATAATCGAATAGCCGTGGTGTACTAATACACACGATCGTGTGTTTAGAATTAAATTATATGATGTAATAACGATTAAGGGCGCTATTAAATCGACAGATACGATATTTAATTTGAATAACGACAGGAGAGAGATTCGATTCACGAATTTGTAATATGCGAAAATGTCATTTTATTGAGATCTTGGTCAATTAAATTTCCCTTCTTTCTGTTCCTACCACACGAAGCTGACGAAGCGCGGAAAAATATGTTCGGCTGGTCGAAAACCGTGCTCTCGAATCCTATAACACCTCCGGGAGGTCCTCGTCTCGGGCATAGCGAACGGTTATACGTGCGGTTATGGTAACCGGTCTCTACGAGTCGCAGCAAGGTCCTTAAAGGTCGATAATGGCCCGTGGCGCGACCGTCGACGGGGCCCTTCGGGCCCCGATCAAAAGGACCGATGTCCCCGTTTCGACGCCGCGCGCCGGGCCATCGACCGCGGCGAAAATTATTGCCTTAAAATACGGTTCACCATCCCGAAATGGTGATACGCCCGAAATGATGATGAAAACATTAACGGCGGGGCCCCGCGCTGTGTCACCCGTGCGGTCGCAATAATCCGGGGACGGAGACGATGCGATACCGTTGCCGCCGCCGCCGCTGCTGCTGCTCGGTCGTGGTTCACCGATTTCTTGCCGCGGACAGCTTCGAAAATTAATGAATGAATAATTCAATGGTCGACGACAAGGTTGCGCAAGCCGGCGGCGATTCCACACGCCGCTTATCGATTCGTAATTGTGGCACTCGCGGAAAGTCTCGGCTGGCTGTTTATGAAAGCGCGAAATTACGCTAGTCGTGCTTTTTCAGTTTTCAATAACAGATTTATCGCTGTACTTCGTTAACAGCGTCCTTTTCAGCTTTTTTTTTAATCGCTGGATCGGTTATAAACGCAAAGTTACTTTGTCGGAGTCCGATGTCAACTATTAATCTATTTAAGAAGGAAACACTAATATAATACATCCTATTCAGATTATCATTATGTGTCATTATATAATCTTACTCTTAATTCTTTCTTTAAGCAAAACAAGGTGACTGATCTGATATTATATCAATATGTCTGATATTATATTATTTTTTTAAATTTAAATAATAATATTAATGACATTTTTTTATTTGTTTAATGGCTGCATATTTGTTGCTATTTTGATTAGTTTTTTAATTAATAAATCCTTTAGCATTTAGAGTTAAGTTAGACAAATCAATTTTTGTTAACTGAAAATTCGAATATAAATAATACTATTTTGATTCTTTAAAAAATTTTTTAATTACTTGTTTTTCGAATGCTGCGTTTAAATCTATTCTTTACCGTTTCAACTACCGAACTCTTTTAACGTAAAAATTATCGACCCGATTTAGATGGTATCGAGTTCAAGTTTTATGTTACGACGAAAACAAATAAAGAGTCGCGAGCTTCTCGCTGATAATTCATCGATAAGCCAACGATCTACGGCGTATTGCCGATGTCGATGATTGTCTCGATCGTTACATGGATCGCTACATGCGTTACAATGTTAACGTAGAGTGTGCGACGCAGTTAATATATTTTTTTTTTCTCTTAACGAAGCAATGCGTGCGCGTCGATTGAATGAAAAATCGACTCGTGAGTCCAGTTTGCCTCGGGGACGCGATGTTACTTTACGTAACGGCGTCGGTAACCGATGGAAATATTGCGCAGGCGGGATTAGTGTTTTACGAGAGTGCTAAATAACGCGCAGTGGGATGCAACTTACAGCACTTGCGAATCTTTTTCTTCTCGCTGGTCGTGATATACGAATTGTCGCGATTTCGCGATGTTGTCTACACTGTTGGAAAATTTGTTTTCTCGTTAAAAAATATGCCGGTTAAAATTTTTGTGTTAAATATTTGACACATTCATGTGCTAATTTAACATACTGCTATTGTGTTATTTGAACTCAAATGTTAAATTATTAAAATAACTGAAAAACGGTGTAAAAATGACACAATGTGCACGTATTTTTAATTTTACACAATAGATATGTTTCGTATTATTAATGACAGGATTTATCTGTTAAAATTTACAGAATAAAAATGATGTTGATTTTATTCTACAATAGGAATGAGAGCAACTACAGATCGTCAATAATATTTTTTAAGTTAATTTTATCATTAAAAATATGTTGATTTCACAGAAAATTTATTTTAAATTACTATGAAGTTTGCATTCATTTTGTATTGAAATATTAGCAAAAAAACCGAATTTTTTTAAAATGGGGTAAGAAACTAGGTAAAAAACCCGAATTTTTGGGTAAAAAACTGTTTTTTGGTAATTTTGAAAGATAGTGCATTTTCTTCGAACAAAAGATGATATGGGAATTAAATTAATTTTATTTACTAAGTCAATAATTAATTTTAATGGATGTGACTGAATTATTACTTCGCATTTGTTTAATCAATTGAGTTTGAATATTTTAAAACAGGTTAATTTTGATTTTTATAATTCAATGTTATTTTTTGATGTTTTTTATTTTTAAAGTTTCATAAAAGTTAGAAGAAAACTCTCTCAAGCATAATTAAACTGTTGTTATTTTTGTTACTTTGTAAATTAGAAGTGAGAATAACATAGGACATAGAATGTGACACCTAATTTTAGTAGATGCTCATTTTTCAAAGCCGTGCATCAAAGGTTAATAAATAAACATCAAAATTAGATTTTTGCTATGAATTTTCGAAAATGGACATTCTGAGTAATTAATGCAGTCAAAAATCCATTTTTGGGAGAATAAAAAACAGTTTTTTTATCCAAAGTTTCTGTTTTTTTACTATCCTTTTAATCTCTACTCTCTATACGATATACATATGCTAAATTTAAGCTAAATTTTCCAATAATGTAATAAAGTGCAATAAATGCAACGAATGCAATGAATAACGAGATTCTTTTCAACGAAGAGTAATTATTTTTCCTCCTGGTAAAAACCCCTGCTTAAATATAAAAATTTTATTAATTATCCCCAATTTGTAATTGTCTCCATTTTTTATTTAGCTAGAAATCCGGTTAGAAACCAGTTAGAAATTATAATTGGTATTTGAACCTCGATATTTAATAAGAAACTATTTTGTATAGAATTTTCAATTTTTATCAAAATTGCTGGAAACTATTCTAGATATCAGGCATCAATTTCCTTGATTTATTTTATCTTTTATTTATAGAGATTACTTATTGACAAATATAATTTTTATATTTCTCACTTTTATTAGTATTATAAAAGTTGCGGTCTATATATTTTCTCGGATAGTTGAAGGATCATATAATCGAGCGAGATTTTTCGTGGCAAAGGGCGCCGACGTGGCAGGCCCATTGTCCTTCCGCTCGATTCTCAGCTCCGGCAGGAGCGGACCCATCGAAACACAAACGTCGAAACATTATAAATGCGGCGTGACGCCTGTTACGAGTCGTAGGAGAAGTTTGTTGGGCGTGACGGAGCCGGCGCGATCGCAGAGTGGACGAACATCCATGGACAGGAGGGTGAGGGGAGAGAAAGGTGGAAGGGAAGGTGCAGCTCTCTCTCTCTCTCTCTTTCTCGGGTCCCGTTTCCCTTCCAGGAAGGCCCGGCATCGCGATGCGTATACGCGTTTACGTATGCGCTCGTTTTTGCCAACTACCAACTCTTGCGTCACACCGGCCCTTCTTATTCCGCGATTAGCATGAATCCGCTCGTGCTTATTCATAAACAGCTGAGAGAATGATTAGTATGAATAAGATTAAGTCGTTCTCGGTATTGTTTCTCCGTCTCGTGGTTCTTGAAAATATTTAAGGAACTATATATGCGACAACAAGAGTGAAACATCGTCGGATTTCTTGCGGGAGAGCTAATGTATATAATAATAGATCTAGCAACAAGGTTCTAAGCTACAAAAATTATAGTGGTTTACAGCTGTAAAGTGTGTCATGTTGGTGATGAATGTCTGGCCTGATTGGACCAACCGCATTTTTGCAAGGAAAATATCCTGGAATATAATCGGAATATTCCGGTAACGCGAGTCTAATCCGAGTAATGTTTAAGTAATACCATATAATCGTCGGCAACGAACTTGACAATGTGCGGCGAAATAAAGTCACGGTGAGAAATAGATAAGGAGAGAGGAAGAGAGCGAGAGGAGACGAGGGAAAACCAATGGAACGATTCGAATCCATTTACTATGCTTCGATAACGAGCCGGTTGAAAAAAACAAAAAAAAAAAA
>NW_021849121.1:493732-500983 GCF_003651465.1 Formica exsecta | reverse complement strand
AAAACTAAGAGAAAGAGCCGGTTAAAAAAAAAAAAAAAAAAAAAAAAAGAAAAGAAAACCGATGGAATAATAATATATAATTGACAGGACTATAATAAAGCTAAATGCAATCCGTTACCGCGATTATATCTCGAGGAAGATGCGGCGGTGAAGAGCAAAAAAAGAAAAAAAAAAAGAAGGGAAAAAGCGATTATACGAAGGCGGGAAGGCACGAACGAGGAATGGCCTAAATTCGAAGAGACCCTTTATCGCCTCTGCCTCTGGAATTTTATGCAGAGATCCTTCTTTCTTTTTTCTTTTTTTTTTTTTTTTTTTTTTTTTTTTTTTTTTTTTACCGCGTTACGCGCCCCGTTAAAATGAGACACACGAGCCACATTTTGCTGTAGCATGGCGTGCAGAGATTATGAATGCGAGTCCTCTTTATGCGCGCGGACAGATGAGGAACTCGAATTACTTCCGGTAAGAATTCTAGGAATGTTACTTTACACGAGCGTAATTGTCCCGTAAATGTATTGTGTTTTAATTTCTATATCTCCCTACTTTTTTTTTTGCTATAACTCTGTGTGACACGATTTATTTAGAAAATATAAAATATAAAATATTAATTAAAAAAAGATTAAGATTATAAATATTGTGTGTGTTTACAATATTATATTATATTTCTAACATATAAATTAATATTGCTCTATTCGAAATAAACGATTTTTTCATCGAGCAACGAAAACATGATATTCGACGACATTTTACTGGATGAAACTTTTAATTGAACTCGTCGTTATTTCTTGAAAATTGTAAGATACATCTGTGAATGTATCCTCTCGCAACTCTCGTCACGTCAACGAAACTTTTCACACCGTCTGAATGACATTATCTTCGTTTCGAAGCAAGAAACTGCTCTTATGCATGGAAACTAGATCTAGAGCAGACAATAACGCTTCTTATTTCGTGTATTCCGTTTCGTCTAAATACACAATTGTGCATTACGATTATTGTGTAAGTTCTTTGATACGCGTGGTCACGATCGCAATTGTCGATATTTCACGGATTAATATTCGCCAGCGATAAGCAGGCACGCGAAGTATCTCGCGAATTCAGCTGGCGAAAATTCAACGACGTGTTATGAGTCTTCACGATTTGAAATCCATAGTCGTGATTACGCGGGAAAATGCTTTCCTGAAGAAAAACGCAGTGACACGGAAAAGCGTCGTGCGCTAATTGGATTCCGCTAATTAGGCTCCATTCGTTCTTGCGGATAAATTTTCGCGTCGCGAGATATCGATGCGGGATCATGGCAAAAAAACTGGGAGACGAGAGGCGAGGGGAACATCAGACTGATTCTTTGTTGACAATTTTAATACAAAAATGATCTTAAGATGTTTCATCGTCAGAAAGAAATTGTATGAGAGAGGTTTTTTCAATATTTCTGAATCAACCCGGAAAAAATATTTTTTTTCTATATTAATCGAATGATTTAATCAATAATATCGAGTGACAAATTAATAGTAAATAATATATTAAATAAATTAATAGTAAATTAATAGTAAATAAATATTATTTATGTGCACGCACACACACACACACATACAGAGAGAAAGAGAATAATAATAAAAGAATAAAATATAATTTATTTGTTTTTTTCTATGTTTATACACGGTGGCTCACGTAAAGCGTTACACAAGCCAATAACTCTAAAAATATTTGTCGAATCAAAAAGTTGTTGAGAAAGTTTCATGTATTGGCGGGGCCTTTCTAACTATGTAAATATAAAATCGCCCTTGTTCTCTCTTCAAGGAGGCCGGAGGATAACTTCATAATTTCAAATAAAACCCCTTATAAAATGTTACACATTTAGATTCTATGGGAAAAAAAGTTTCATGTATTGGCGGGGCCTTTCTAACTATGTAAATATAAAATCGCCCTTGTTCTCTCTTCAAGGAGGCCGGAGGATAACTTCATAATTTCAAATAAAACCCCTTATAAAATGTTACACAATTGGATTCTATGGGAAAAAACAAGTAAATTTTATCTGAAACATTTGTTTGAAAAATGCTTCTATCGAAAGTTATAAGCATTTAAACTTTTAATAATTTCATTTGATTAGACTCAACTGACAAGCTTGCCTTCGAAATGGATGAAAACAAAAACAATTTTAGAGTATATACTTGATATTAAACGGAAAAAATATAAATACAGTATTTAATTCGTTTTAAGCTGGTTTTAAGTATAGATATATTTATCGTTGCGATTTTGGAAATTAGAATTTCACAGATTACGCAGTAATGAGCGGATTAGTTGAATGAATGAAACGTAAGCATCTAAGATAATGAGATATAAATAGATAGAGAGATTTATTCCATCTTGGGATTAAATCTGCGCTAAAGCGGATTATAGATTATGCACAAAGTAAATACAACATAGCTGACAACTTAATATAATTGTAGGCGTATGACTTTATCTCTCTCTCTCTCTTAAAGCTACGTTTAAGAGAATTATTTTAATAGTACGAGTCATGATAAGAATGTCTAGTGATTATTAGATAGATATATTGACATTCTTGGATTCTCGCGAGAAAAAGGAAAACTCGATTTAAAAAATATGATTTCATTTATCAATTTTATGATATGTTAATTTTGTAAAGTCATAAAAGACCGAGTTTTAAGGATGATAAGGCACCATGAATCGATAATGATAAGTGTCTTTGATGCACGTTTTGTTTATAACATATGCTCGATTTGCGCGACTGAATGGATGTATATAATACATTCATTTAATTTTTATTAAGATAATTTCTTTATTTAATTTAAAATAATTTATTAATAATTTTTTAAATTTTATACTTGATTCTCGTGTCTAAATCATAAGATATAAAATGTTACATAAAAATATCGATAATTTATATTTATTATACTAAAAATTTTTATATAATAGTAATTATTAATTATTTATATTGTTATAATTTTTATCATGCTAACATATGGCTGGACGCACCAGAGATAACTCAGATTTTAAATCTTCTCGATAATCAAATTTTAGTTTTAAAGATTCCCTAAGTAGAGGGATATTGTCTAAAAACAAATCCTTCGGTGTCCCTAGCAAATTTCAATGTCCGAAACATGGGTCTCTCGTGTCTTCCTGAAGCGTCACACCCTCTTTTTTTTTTTTTTTTAAACAATCGCACGAAGATTAGCTCTGTCGAGAACAAGCCGGCTTTAACTGGCGTCGAGTCGACACAACGCGAAACCGAAAATAAACGCGTAGTGTGCGCGAAGCAGCGCGGATAATCTTCTGCAAATACAACGCGCGAGGAGAAATAAAAGCGCGTTCGCGCGCGCGATGCATACATAACACGAGACATTTCATCGTGCCCGCGTTGCGCCGCGGGCACCGATATTTCAAGATACGATATATATACATATATATTTCTTTCTCTATTTTTTTTTCTCTTCTTTTCCCTTTTTCCCTCCTCTTTAATCTCCCTTCGGCGTACGCTATCTAACGTACGACAGCAGCAACGGGAAAGAGGGATCACCGGGAGGGACAGCGCGATATAAATGTGCTCGACAACGCGGAACAGACAAGTAACCCTTCCACATATAAAGTTAGATCTTTACTCTTTTTTTCTCTTTCTCTCTCTTCTTTTTATTCGTAATTTTTATTATAGTATGTATATGCGTTCCTAAATTATTCTTTAATTATTTATGTTATTATTACATACTTGTTGTGAAAAAAAGAGAGAGATAGAATATTTTTCTATATGTAATTGCATGAATAGAATATTTCATATATTTTTCCCATAAAGAGTTTTTCTTGCTCCTTAGTTACGCGATTTAGATAATACATGAATCTTATTAATCTTTATGAAATTTCTTTTACGAACTTGTGCGTTAAGAGAGGTCTTTTATGATCTTACGAAATTAACGTATTATAAAGTTGATAAATGAAATCATATTCTTTAAATTGAGTATTGTTTCCTCTTTCTCGCGAAAATCCAGGAATGCGAATATATCTATCTAATAATAACTAGACATTCCTATCATGATTTGCAAGGATCAAAATAATTTTCTGTATAGCAAGAGAGACGAATAATAAGTAATGTAATAATAAGTTATTATTACATACTTCTTGAAAAAAAAGAGAGATAGAATATCTTTCTATATGTGTGTGTGATGGCATGAATAAAATAGATTTTTTCCATAACGAGTTTGCTTTGTTCTTTAGTTACGTGATTTAGATAATAAATGAATCTTATTAATCTTTAGCAAATTTACGAATTCTGTGCATTAAGACTCGGTCTTTTATGACCTTACAAAATTAACATATTATAAAGTTGATAAATGAAATCATATTCTTTAAATTGAATATTGCTTCCTCTTTTTCACGAGAATCCAGAAATACGAATATATTTATCTAATAATTTTGTTCCAAATTCAATTTCCTATAAAACCCTGAAGTTTCATTGACCTGACCTCGAACATCCTGTATATGAGATGTGAAAACTATTTCATTTTAATAAATACTTTAAACTTCTTTAATCAAAGATATTGAATTTATATATCAACTATTACTAAATAAACAAAAAATATAAATTGAAATATTCTTGAAATCAGTTTCTTATAAAATATAGGGAAGAAGCATCTTAAAATCATCAAATTGAATAATAACAAACGTAAAAAAAAAACAACAGATATTCTATTGCTTTTTTTTTTAAACAACTTCATTTTTAAAAATAACTTCTATGATTGCCGTTATCGGCTTGCCATTTTGCAACGCAAGTGTCGTACGGCTCACATCGTTCTGTAGAAAACAACAGTATGCAAAGAATCGTTCATTATCATTGTCGTTGCATAATTATTTTCACGTCGAACGTTTCACGAACCGCATTCCCGCTCGGACCAGTCATCGCGACACCGAGCAATCGACAAGCATCGATCATCAGTAAACGTCACCACTCGATCAAAAATGTTTAGAATATTTCGATACTCTGAGTATTTTTAGTATCGATACACTTTAATCGTAAAAATATAGTTAAAAAAACTAATTGAAAAAAGTAATATCAGACATTAAGGTTTTAAATTTTCCTCTGCACTAAAAATAAAATTTTTTTCAATCACAAATACATTTTGTTAATTTTGACTTTCTTTGCGTAACAAAATATATATTGTTTCCAAAATGTTTTGTTATATTAAATAAATTATTATTTGTATGTAATAAAGTTATAATTTTTAAAATACATTCAAAATTGTAATATAAAAAATATTTATTTAAAGATAAAAAAATTATTTATAAAAATAAATGTGTTTTTGTAACAAGTAGACAAAAATTAAAAAATGTATTTTAAAAAAAGTAATTTAGAGTATAATAAAGATAAAAAATAAATTTTTTTTTAGTTACAGATAAAAGCATATTTTGCTTTCATTTTATATATATTACTAATTCAAATATATTTGCTGCTTGATTGAAATAACTAATCCCTTTACAAGAATTTAAATAAATAATTTCTTTAAATAAAAATAAAAAATTCGTGTATTTACATTTTTTTTTCAGTGTGTTAATCTTAAGAATAAGCAAGATGCTCCTATTTAAAAAAATTATATTGGGCTAGAAAAATCATACATTTTTTTGGCAGGATAAAAAATTCCTATATCTATCTCGCCCCTGATAGATTATCTCGAAAATCTTTGAATTTACCGATCGCCAATCGATACCGATCCCGCTCGGATTGATAACAAGAGCCGGCAGTTTTCCACGCGGAGGTGAAGGGTGTATCGCCCCTTATCGATCAACACGGACGACGGATCGCGTGATTACGAGATGCCGCTCCGCGGGAGCGTCCTGTAATCAGCCGACCCCGGCGTACTCTTTCTCGCCGAACTATCCATCAAGCTGTCCGAATGAACGCTCGCGATCCGAACAACGAAACTATCATCGCGGAAGCTGCGCGAGAGGTGATCTCTCGAGCGACTCTCGACGACGACGTGGACGTGAAGATGAAAGAGAGAGAGAGAGAGATAGAAAGAAGGACAAGGACAACGACGGCTGTCATTACGTTCCGCAGCTCGGCCTAATTAGAGGAATTATTTAATTGATCATAGTAATTAGTCGCGCGACCGTGCCGACTTCTGTAGGTGCAGCTGCGCTTGACGATGCGCTTCGAGGGGTATTTCTATGCTGAATCTTTGTTCCCCTTCCCTTTCTTCTCTCCCAGGAGAAGACAGGTTCGTCCTCGTCGGGAAGAAAAAAAAAAGGAGAAACCCCCCAAAAAGAAGGCAGGCCGTAAAAATCATTAATAGAAAGGCTTATATGGTCCCACGCGTATGTGTTGGGAGAAGGGGGGGGGAAGAGAAAGAGGAACGAAACTCCCGGGGGCGGGAAAGAGGGGCGAGGAGAAACCGAGGAGGCTCCCTTAAAAGAAGGAGAGAGCGTAAAGGGCCCGGGTTGGAATTCCGGCATGGAGCAAGAAATATAGGACAGGCGGATGGGAAAAAAGAAAAGGGGTGTGCCCGGGGCGCGATTTGCCACGGACCCGACAGAACGCGTGTACGCGCGTCCGTGTGATACCGCGGATGGACAGACGGACAGATAGATGGGGACGGTGCACCGTCCTATGGATACATTATGGACAGTCCTAGAACGAACGTTCGAAGAAGGCTCATTATTATTCGTCTCTCTCGCGATACAGAGAATTATTTTGAAATTATTTCGTGTGAATCACGATAAGGATGTCTAGATTATTAGACAAAAAAGTTCCTATAAACATAGTTCCGAAAACGCTTCGTTAAAAAGTTATAGCTAATAAACTCTCTGTAAGTAATTAATTATGATTAAAATTTATTAAGAATATTTTTATGTTTGCATTTGCAATTTTGCACTATGAATGTAGTGTTTACATAAAGACCATCGAAAGGTTGGGTTTTTTCAAGGTTCTGCTTTTTTCGTTGTTTTGAGCTTATTTTCTTTTGAACACCTTATCAGTATTGAATGGAATTGGTATAATTTAGTTTGTTATTTAATTACCCATTAGATTTATTTTGTTACTTTTTTCGAATGAATAAAGTGTTTTGAAGTTATTTTTAAAATATATCAAAAAAACGTGATTTTTTGAAGTTTATTAGCTATAACTTTTTAACGAAGCATTTTTGGATGTATGTTTATTGGAACTTTTTTGTTCCAAATTCAATTTTCTATAAGATCCTGAAGTTTCATTGATCTGACCTGGAACATATTTATATTATTATTATTAAATTATTAATA
>NW_021849121.1:484139-493656 GCF_003651465.1 Formica exsecta | reverse complement strand
ATATATATAAAATTTGACTTAAATTTAACATATATCGCGTGTCCCAAACAAATCCACACAAATTTTTGTATTAATTTAACATAATACGGATATGTTAAATGGTGACACTAATACTATGTTAATATTTCCACACAAAATGAATGCACACTTTATAGTAATTTGAAATAAATTTTGTGTGAAATCAACATATTTTTAATGATAAAATTAATTTGGAAAAAGGTTATTGACGGTCTGCAGTCACTCTCACTTCTATTGTAGAATAAACTTAATATCTTTTTCTGTAAATTTTAACAGATAAATCCTGTCACTAATAATACAGAACATATCTATTGTGTAAAATTGAAAATATGTGCATATCGTGTTATTTTTACACTTCTTTCAGTTGTTTTAATTTAACATTTGAGTTCAATTAACACAACAGAAATATGTTAAATTAATACATAAATGTGTTAAATATTTAACAGAAAAATTTTAACCGGCATATTTTTGAACAAGAAAACACAAATTTTCCAACAATGTACGTTACACATGTACGCGTGTATATTTTTATGAGAAGTAATTTCGAGTTGCGTTGGAAGGTGTCTACTTTTATGAGAGATCCCGGTCCCCACGAGGAGAGAGTTGGAGAGCTCCAGCACGCGATGGACGATGAAACCCCGACGTGGGCAATTCGCGGCGCAATACGCGAATACAATGTTGCAGACACGTGCAGTACAACCTTTGATATTCACCGACGGTGTACGAGCGACCGGGCTCCACCTAGACAGGAGAAAGAGAGAGCTGCCTCTTTGAGATACACAACGCGTTTTCCGTCTACGACTTTCTCCCTCTCTCTCTCTCTCTTTCTCTTTTTTCTCTTTTCTCTCTCTCTCTTTCTCTTTCTCTTTCTCCTTTTTCGCGAGATGCACGTCAACCACGGGACGTAAAATATTTCAGAGGCGGTAAAGGCTGCGGTGGGAAACGCGCTCTCGCGGTATGCAAAACGGGTATACGTAGGTTAAAAAGAAGCTGCGCGTTGCGTTAGTTCTTTAGGGTGCGACGAGAGTGATGAATAATTATTGATCCATCAATGGCGTCACGCGTGCTTGAGATCTATCCATCTGTTAAATGGCGATGGTGTCGAATTACCGGTTGCGCGAGACACGGCGGCGCGATGATAATTAATATTAATAAAACGAATCACGAGAAAACTCATTAAGATCGAATGAGCATTTTCCACTAAAAAAAAAAAAAGAGGATATATATGCGATGAAACGCGTTTATTTAACTATCACAGTCATCACTCGCGGGACATTCTAATAATTAACTCAATTAACCCGCACTTTAATTCGTTATTCGCGTCATTTTCTCGTCTATCGGCTAAAATATTTAATTTCTATTAAAGGTAAATCATCCAATGCCCTTTGGGGAAATCGATATGTCGCATATATGATTTTACTAAAATTTTTATCATACTCCAAACTTGTCAAATTAATTCGCACCATATAAAAATCCTGTTGTTGATTTAAATTATACGTTGCAACGTAACATCGGAACACCGGGGCGAAAATTGAACATTGTACAACCACAGAGAATTAACGGTGCGTTAAACGGTTAACAATTACGGCGGTTTACAGAGATTTAACAATTTATGCGATTCATGAATTCGTTAATATCGATTAAAACGACACATCGAGCCGTTAAATGTGTGAATTGTGTGAGATTTCACGTCGCACACCTTGTACATTCCCCGTCGGCGTCCACGGTAATAAAGTCGCCGGCGAATTGGGTCGCTTGTGATACGGTGTCCGACGAACAGTCAATAGAGGGAGATTCCGCGGGGATTTATTGTGCGTTAAAACGCGCGTCGATACGCACGCCTACGCGCCTACGACCATCAGGTGTACACCGAGAACAATTAGGCTAACAATGACACTTTCAAGTGGCGTCCGGATCACGGACTTGCCGACACGTTGTGTGTTTTATATTGCCATACGAGTGCATTGCTTTACGAGTGCTCTTTATGGTTGCTGGCATGATAGTAATACATTACTGAAATAATGGCATATTACTGGAAATAAAATCTAAGTTTTATTTTGAGAAGTAATGAAAAGAGCTGTTATCTTGAAAAAGATTGTAATTAAAAGATATTGATATACGAGTTGATATATGTAATATATTCATACAATATTTTACAAATATTCTTGAATAATGATTTAAAAAATCGAGTTTATTAAAATTGGGATAAAAAATTAAATGAAAAACCGGTATTTTTGGGTAAAAAACTGTTTTTTTTTTTTTTGGTAATTTTGAAAGATAATCAGTTTTCTTCAAACAAAAGTTGGTATGGGAATTAAATTAATTTTGTTTACTGGGTCAATAATCAATTTCAATGGATGTGGCTGACCTGATTACTACTTCGCTTTTGTTTAATCAGTTGAGTTCGAATATTTTAACGGGTTAATTTTGATTTTTATAATTTAATGATATTTTTTGATGTTCTTTATTTTTAAAGTTTCATAAAAGTTAAAAGAAAACTCTCTCAAGCATAGTTAAACTGTTGTTATTTTTGTTATTTTGTGGACCAGAAGTGAGAATAACACAGGACATGGAATCTGATATCTAATTTTAGTAAATTTGATGTTTATTTTTCAAAGCCGTGCATCAAAGATTAATAAATAAGCATCAAAATTAGATTTTTGCTATGAATTTTCGAAAATGGACACTTTGAGTAATTAATGGAGTAAAAAATTCATTTTTGGGAGAGTAAAAAATAGTTTTTTACCGAGGTTTTTAGCCAAAGTTTTTGTTTTTTTACTACCCTTTCAATCTCTATTTTTGGATATTCTTTTCAATGCATTTTTAAAACGACGAAATGCAAAAATGCGCTGAAAGCAATTAGTAGTTTTGAAATTAAGCTATTTGTGGTGTTTAAAACTCACAAAAGTTTACATATTCAAATTAAGATATCAAATAATAATAAAAGAAATTTATTTTTTAATTAAACAAAGGTATATATACAGGGTAAGGTATCTAAAACAGGCCACCTGAATAACTAGGCTGCTTTTGGCGATAGAAAAAATGTATCAGATCAATTTTGAATCTACAAAAAGACTATTAACATCAGATTATGTCCCCCTTGAAACCAAGCAAAATTGGTCTGATGCATTTTTTTCTGTTGCCGAAAGCAGCCGAGTTATTCAGGTGGCCTGTTTTAGATGCCTCACCCTGTATATAAATATTACGATATAATACAACAAAGAAGCAAATCGTGAAAATAATAAATCGAGAAAAAAAATTTTAATATTTATAACAGATTTTGGCGTTTTTATATTCGAAAAATAATACTTACCTCTTATGTTATTTTTAATCTCAACTTTTTTATTGACACTGTTAACAATGTAAATTACAAATTATCGAGAATTGCAAGCTGATAAATATTGCCCTACCGAATTGCTAATAAGCGACCGATTTCTTGATCTCTCCGATCTGCCATCCGCGTTTAACTTGTTTATTGTTGGCGAAACGATGTCGGGGAAAGGGATCGATTGAGACGTTCGTTCTTCCGAACACGCCAGCCCTAAGGGCCTTGGCTAATTGCTATAATTAATTGCGCGATTGCTATAGTTAGATCGATCCGGATTGCCAGTTAGAAGAGTGTAGCTTCTGCCATCGTAATGATACAGTTACAGAGATGTATTGGCTTGACGATTCTTCCGGCTTGATTCACGAACTATCACGCGCCACCCGGAAGAGAATTGCCTATGTTCCTTTTTTTATTGATTTAATTTTATCGTATTACATTCTAATCTTACAATTAAATTTTATAATTCCGAAATTTTAAGATTTAATGTATCCTTGATCGTATGTAATCAGATATTATATATAACTTCGTACAATATAATAATTTTCTAATTTTAGAATTTTACACAATCGTATTTTTCTAAAAGTATTTTATAAAATTATTTAATTTTTAATATATAATTAGATAAAATTAAATTAAATTGAATATTATTATATATAATAATTTCGAAATGTTAAGATTCAATGTGTCTGTGATTGTATGTAATCATATATTATATATATAACTTCATATAATATAATTTTTTGATTTTAGAATTTTACCCATTTGTATTTATCTAAAAGTATTTTATAAAATTATTTAATTTTAGTATATAATTTTCCGATTTAATTCTACAATCTTATAATATAATTTCATAATTCTCTTCTTATATATGAAGCTCCTTTGTAGTTGCGGTTGTAATACCTTTACGATTTAAGTTCGCGATGTGACGCAACGGCACAATAACGGCGAGATAGAAGAACGTTTAACGAGAGATCAGCGAGACGTCTGAAAAAAAAAGCTAGGCGCTTAACGATTCAACGAGGAAGAAAAAAGATCGGACGAACCCGCGCGGTGCGTTTTTTACGACACGGTAGGGCCTTCGACTCTCTTTATGCCGGATCGGAGGCATTAAACCGCCATCTCTTTAAAAGCGCCGTATTTCTTTCATCGGCGTTTGCGGTCCGACTGAGTCACAAATATAGAACTTGTAACTTTCACATTCGATGAGTATTGCTGCTCTAATATTAACTCCGGTAGTCGAGGGCATGTTTATCGAAATGCATTGTGCGTATCGGTTACTTTCGTGGATAAGAGAAACTTTGATATATCGATTAAATTAACAATAAGAAGGAAGAGGGACCGCGCGCTTTGCGATTTTTCGAGGGAAGTCTGTTATCGAGCTGCGAAATATGAGATCCATGGCATTCATCGTCGGGAAAATATGTCGAGAACTGCGTCGTACGTGTGATAATAACACGGTGTGTGGCGATACTTGCGGTTTAATGATTAAGGGTTCGCGTTAACGTGCCACGATGAAATTACAACGTCGCGCGATGTAATACGCCTTCGCGTGAAAAAAATGTGAAAAATCACGAAATCGGGTATATTTATGACGAACCTCTCATGGCACCTTCTACACTTAATAACCAACCTTCTCTGACAATTTTATCGAAGTCTCGCTAAAACTTTGATCAGTCTTTCTCACAAAGAAATTGGAAAATTAAATAGGATTATAGTCTAGCTAGTTTGAAATTTGCTTCACGGAAATTCCGTTGTAATGCGAACTCACAGCTGACACCGATGACAAGCGACGTTTCGATCTCACTGTTAATTTATTATGAAATTTCGTAAGCACGCTTTTAATCTTGTTAACATGCTATCAAATTAAAGATTGCAATTTGATAAAGTTCTTAATATTTATAATATTGTTGCTAATATAATAATTTATTTATTTTTTTAGATATGTATCTAGAGATGTAAATAGAAAAAAAATGTTTTTCTCATAAAAAACGGTTTTTTAATGAAATTTTTTTTCTTCTGATGTGTAATATCTTTATATTTTGATTACTGCAAATTCATTTTTTATTATTTTTAACTTTTTAGATAATAGATTTGAATTAATCATTATTATTCTAAATGTAGCTCGCATTCTAATTGGCTATATATATAGTTATGCATCTAATTGAAAATTATCCGAATCATGTCGAGTTTGATGTAATTTGCCGCAAAAGCCTCATTAATCCATTAAAATTACTTTTGAAAAAAAGTAAATTAAAAATATAAGAACTTTAATTTTTTTACTATGTTAACAAAAAAAATTACACAGAAAAATAATATGTTTAAAAAAAAATAATGAAAGAAAAACAAAATTTCTTTTCTTTTTAATGAAAAAAAAAAGATTTTTTTTCAATTTTTTTTTTCTATTAGAAAAAAATAATGATTTTTTTTACATCTCTATGTGTATCCCCACTTACGAGATTTTTATTTCCATATTTTATATTTTTGGTGTATTTATATGATATTTATATCTCTCAATTGAATTTCTAAAATAATTTTATCAAGAGAGAAACTTACATTTCTTTGTAGTGCAAGAACAAGCACATCAGATACCCACGCGCTTATTATACTCCTTTTCATCGGCTCGCCAGCGATAAATCTGAATTATGTTCTTCTAGGCGGTACGGTACCAAGTGCGGCGGTTGTCTTCAAGGTATAAATCCGCAGGACCTTGTAAGGAAAGCGAGAGACAAGGTTTTCCACCTGAATTGCTTCACCTGCCTAGTGTGTCGGAAACAGATGAGCACCGGCGAGGAGCTCTATGTCCTGGACGACAACAAGTTTGTCTGCAAGCAGGACTACCTGTCGGGCAAACCGCTGCCGGACACGCATCATGTACACGGTCATCACGGTGAGTTACTAAAAAAAAAATCATCCTCTTTCGATACTTTTTCCGATTATTTTGCGTAACAAAATCAGCTCGATTCCATTGTTATCTTATCATTGTTATATTTAAATCTTGGGATAAAATAGAGTTAAAATTTTAAATTTATATTATGTTGAGAGATTAAATTATAACAATGTTGAAATAATTAAGTTTATTTTTTTATTAATAATAATAATGTTAATAATTAACTCTGCAATCGGGGCGATGCGTGGCGCCGGGCGTAGAGTCGCAGGCTGGTAATCGAGAGATTCCTGGTTCGATTCCGCTCGGGTCCCCCACATCCTTCCATATGACTCAAAAAGAGATTTTCACACATTATCCTATATAATTCCTAATTTATCATATATTATCTTATATAATACCTATACCTACCTAGTTAATGGTGTTATAGACAATTCATTTCGGAAAGTCTCCCAGCCATATCAGAAAAGAAGAAAGAACTCTGCAATCGAAATATCGAATAGAAAATAAAATTAGTTTACGAAGAAGAGGTACTTCAAAGTATTACAGTTCATCTATGTACATTGTTCGTTTTGTTTACAAATCGATTTGTCACGGGATTTAAATGCAAGATATCCAGAGAATTCTCATGCGATATCCGTGTTTGTCTTTACTGTTGCCAATCGATATCGAGACTAGTCGATGCTGTTTCTGATTGCCAATGATTGATGACATGATTGCGATATTCGCGGAAAAATACTTCGCTAAACAGCACGCAACGAATCAATTAACAAAATCAGTACGAAAAATCGTACCGTGTGCCGCAGGCTTTAGCTTGTTGATTATTTATTATACAATACACGGATGAATAATTTCTGAATTTCTTATCGGAGACGTGGGGATATTTAAACGATATTCTAACAAAATCTAATATATTATCATAAAAATTGTGATATTTGAAGATTATATATATAAACGATATATAAAGACTATAAAAAAATTGTAAAAGCTGTAATTTTAATTTATTTTTATTACTCCAAATGCCGAATTTATTCGTGCGTAAATTAATAAAATCTCTTTCCTTTTCCTCCGTTAATAGAATATGATTAACATATATAAAATTGAGATAAATAAAGGCGAATATCTTTCTGAGTGTTGGATATATTTACACTGTTGGAAAATTTGGTTTAAATTTAACATATATTGCATGTCCCAAACACACAAATTTTTGTGATAATTTAACAT
Organism: Formica exsecta; assembly: GCF_003651465.1. Classification (NCBI taxonomy): domain Eukaryota; kingdom Metazoa; phylum Arthropoda; class Insecta; order Hymenoptera; family Formicidae; genus Formica; species Formica exsecta. The sequence goes on along the minus strand of NW_021849121.1, from coordinate 486,202 downwards.
AGTATGCATATGTTAAATAGTGACACTAATACTATGTTAATATTTCAATACAAAATAAATGAAAATTTCATAGTAATTTGAAATAAATTTTGTATAAAATCAACATATATTTTGAATGATAAAATTAACTTGGAAAAATGTTATTGATGGTCTGTAGTCACTCTCACTTCTATTATAGAATAAAATCAACATTTTTTCTGTAAATTGTTATTTTTACATTTTTTACATTTGTTTTAATAATTTAATATTCGAATTCGATTAAAATGCAACAGCAATATGTTAATTTAACGCATGAATGTGTTAAATATTGAACAGAAAAATTTTAACCGGCATATTTTTTAACAAGAGAACATAAATTTTCCAACTGTGTAAGGGTTCGGTCTTTCAGGCGACTCGCGCGGCCTAAATACGTCGCGCGAGCTGCTGCTACGCCGCGATTTCGACGTGGCACGTGGCTGTCAGCGGCACGCGGCCGATCGATCGCGGCACGAAAATTTGCGCGAAATCGGATTTAGCACACGCTCGGCTCAGCACCAGCGCGCAAACAAAGTCAACGCACAATCGCCTTCTATTATATCGATCTCCGCGCCGCTGTCACCGGAACGCGGCGCCGTTGTTGCTGTCCAGAGAGAACGGAGGAGAAGGGCGTATTATCGCGACAGCACCTCCTCGCACGCTTCCCCCGGGGTCTCTCGCGCTCGATCTCGGGCGCGTTTTACGATCACCTCCGTCGTTTCCGTTCCCGGCTGCCGATAAATAATTTTATCCATCGCTCGCGAGAAAGAGAGAGAGAGAGAGAGAGAGGGTGTCGTAAATTATCGCGCTAGCCGCCGCTCGCCGATCTCTAAGTCGAGAAGCAGCGCGTCCCGATTTCGACGTTTTACCGGAGAACCGATGCTTCGATGCCGTTGAAACAAAAGGGAACATTCGTGTTAAAAATATTCAAACATTTAAACGTCTTAAACGATGATACGAGAAAGGTGTGCGTACAAGACAACAAAATTATTAAAAATATCGACATTTTTGTTATTTATTATTAAAATCAAATAAATATCCCATTAAATTCATGCATTCTTACGAACAACGGCAAGATACGGAGTGCTTGAGAATTTCGGGATTTATTTTTTCGAGCGGCGAGGTTGAGGGGGTCACAGTTCAACGCGCACGCCGCCACAGATTTCACGGAGTCAGGATCAGTCTAAAAAAAAAAAAAAGAAAAGAGAGAACCGGTGGATAGAGGGGAAAGTGGGCAGGTTTTCACGGGGTTTTCTACCCCGAGAGAGAAAGAGAGTGAGAGAGAGAGAGAGAGAGAAAGCGGCAAGCTGTGAAAACAGCCAGGCGCGTATGCCACCGTGAACCACCGGCCGAAAAGAGAGAGAGGGAGGGAGAGCGAGAGAGACGGCGGGCCGGCTCGGTTTCACGAGGGCCTCACTCGTATATAAACCGTGAAACGAAAACCGAAAGGTCGTTAGGCAGGGGGCGAACCTTTTGTCGCTCCGTTGCCGACGCCGAAACCGCAAAACGCCCCGACAACCCGTTTCTTCTCTCTCTCTCTCCTCTCTCGCCCGATCGCCTTTTTCTTTCGAGGAGGCCTCGAAAGAGTGCTTGCCGTGTACGTGAGACAATGTCGTGGGACAAGCCAGATGCGAGAGCGCGAGAGAGCGCCGCGAAAATGATTTACGCCTCGGCCGCGGCCGATTTGGCCCGCCGACCGTCGTCGTCGATGAGTTTCGCGTTGCGTTGCGTCGTCATCGTCGTCGATGTTGTCGGGTTGTTGGCGTCATAAGGGGCCCCTGGTGCGCATACCTGCGGATCCAGGAGCGGATCCGTAAGCCGTCGCGTCAAGTGTCACCTCGAAATGGCGCCTTCGCGGAAGGATTTCATGATTTTTCGACGCGAACCACACGGTCAGATTTCGCGGAAAGAGATCAGCCGTTGTAAGAAAAATAAGAGAAAAAGACGGAGTAAAAAGAACTGCCATATAATAAAGAATAAAATAATTAATGCAAAATAAAATAAGAGTAAGAGTATGAAAAAAAATTTTTAAATAAAAAAATTAAATT
>NW_021849121.1:481897-483410 GCF_003651465.1 Formica exsecta | reverse complement strand
AAAAATTAAAATAATAAAGAATTATATAATAAAAATTAAATATAAAAATTACATATACACAAAATAATGTAAAAACATAAAATAATAAGAAATAAAAGTAAAAATAGAGTTTTATTTTATTTTAGCTATGCGGGATAAATAAAGTCTTTTGCTATATTAATTATTTTTACCACCATCTCTCTCTAATACTGATTATAGATAACTGGGGGGAAACAATAAAGGCAAGTATGGAGTACCGTTCGAAATCTTTATCGCGTGGAGAACGAATTTGATGCGCGACTGGGGGCAGAATGTTGACGCGAGCTTTCAGAATGATTTCGGGCCGATGATTAAACGACATGACCGTCTTGATGCTCGACACTTTTTCAACATTAATCTCTGCCATCCGCTTGGCCATTTGTCGGTTGTCGAATCCGTGGCCGTCGTTCTCTCTCTCCTGGCGGCGCGAGCCCTGAGAAGCACGATAATTATGTTCGTAGAGACGATTAATATCCAGAGACACCTATCGCCATTTTTTCGGCGGTACCCGCCGTAAAATATATTGCGCTGCGTTGAAAACATTTCGAGCGTAAAACACCGCCATTAAATGTGGAAGGCACCAGTAGCCGAGTCTTAAAAACACTACTTGTCGCTCGCAGACATATTTTACAATTAAAGTAACTATACGTGTCAATTAAATTTAATGCTGAAAAGATGGAATTGTTTATGCATTTAAAGCACGAATATTGTGTTAATTTATTATAACGATCATGCATTTTTCTCTTAAGAAAAAGAAAACAATTATTTCTTGGTAAATTACAGAATAATTGCATCAATATGCACAGATCTTTATTTAGTTTTAGAAAAAATTTATTTTTTATTATGCTATGTATAAATGTCAATATCGATTACAATATCACAGAAGGAAAATCGATTCTTCCTTAGATATCTCGTATAAAATCCCCGCCGTCGGCAAACGTAATCTCCCTTCTTTTAAGCGAAAAGATATAATTGAACGTCAATTAAAAACTGCTAATTGAGCTGTTTTTACATTAAAACATCACTATAATACTTATATATACAATGACTAATTTATTTTTGCATGTTTACCGAAAATGGAATCGCTAATTTTGAATAACAACTTCGCATTTACACAGAAACGAAAATAACTATTCCATCATAAAGTCGCATATAAATTTTCCTTTATTTATAACGCGAATTAGCTTCCGATGTTTTAAATTCAATTATAATAATAATTAGAATTTAAAGTTTATATTGTGTTAATTTTTATTCTTATAGATGTACTTTCAAATCGTTATTATTACACAAAATGCTATGTCTACGAGGTTTTAATTTCGCTTCTGTGCAAAAGTGAAGAGCGACAATTAGTAGAACGTAAAATTGTTCGCGATTGTTTCCAAAAATTGGCGATTCGTTGGTCAATGTTATTAAAACGGTCGGTGTCTCGCGTCGTTCACGAGCAGAACCGTCCAACCTGTCGGCAGGCGGAGACTCGCTGATGGGCTCAGGATCG
>NW_021849121.1:458654-481376 GCF_003651465.1 Formica exsecta | reverse complement strand
TGAGCCTCGCTGATGGGCTCAGGATCTGAAGACGAAGACGAGGACGGTAGTGCCCATCATCATCATCACGATCCGGCCGTTCGCGGCTCTCACCTGGGAACCCATAACATTGGCTCGAGTGGTCCCGGCGACCAGAGCGTCGGCCACGGTGGCGAACTACCTCTCGGGAGCGATCCCTGCAAGCAGGAGGACTCCGAGGATCAAGGTAAGTTCCGGCTTGTTTGTGGAAGATATCATACATATTTAACATATATCGCATATGTTCCCAACGATCCACATAAATTTTTGTGTTAATTCAATATAATATGGATGTGTTAAATGGTGACACTAATACTTATTAATATTTTAACACAAAATGAATGCAAACTTTATAGTAATTTGAATTAAATTTTGTGTACAAAATCAACATATTTTTAATAATAAAATTTAATTAGAAAAATATTATTGACGGTCTGTAATCACTCTCACTCCTATTATAAAATAAAACCAATATTTTTACACTTTTTTCAGTTGTTTTAATAATTTAATATTTGAATTTAATTAACACAATAGCAATATGTTAAATTAATATATGGATGTATTAAATATTTAACACAAAAATTTTCATCGGCATATTTTTTTTATAAGAAAACATAAATTTTCCAACTATGTACAATTACGATAACATGAGGGATAGACAAGGATATCTGTACAGTTTTTCTTTTCTCTCGATAAGGAAATATTTATTGAGAGTTTTTGTAAAATTTATGTATTATTTGTTGACGTAAAATAGTAGTTACATAAATTTTATAATCTTTGTATGAAGAAAGTTTAGTTTAGTAAATTGAATCGATTATTCTTTATGAGTGAAACCTGTTTGAAAAATTGTTTCTTAAAAAAAAAACCACGGATTTCATTTATATTTACCTGATAACTATACTAAAAAGTTTTTTGTGAATAGTTTGGAAATTTATCTTTAATCTTTATAATCGCTTTTGTATAAGCGACATATGAACGCGATATTTTAACGGATATATATTTTTTTTTATGATACAGACAGTTTTATATAGCAAACTGCCTCTGAACATAAGAAAACATTTTTATTACCTGAAACGTAAAGGATGAAAGATAAATGTCACAAAAGAAAAACGAAGGATCATAAACAAAAGTTAATATCGAGTAGCCAAACGTAAAGAACACACGCGCGAAATATCTAAGCTGTCATCTCGATTAAACATTTCACGCGTAGGTCTCACACACATATGTGCACACATTGGCGAGTAAACTAAGCTACGCTTACCCCATAAGTTGCCCCGCAGTCCTCGAAACTCGATAAATATTTCCTTATCAAGAGCAATCGATTAGCGACTTGATCGGGCCACCCTCGGAGCCACGCATTATCACGTCACCCTACGATCACGCGAGTACGAATTCGCGGCGTTGTGACGTCACGAATCACCGGGAGCGACGCGGGTGAAGCCGCCGAGCCATTATATGGCTCCTGCTCTTTTATCGCGAATACAACAATCGGTCCTGGCTGTATACATCGCCTCTAACCCTCCTCGCGTGGTTTTCGTCTCCCTGTATACGTGCAACACAAGCCCCTCAAAGAGGGAGGGAGCGGGTGTCTTCACGAAGGGTGGCCTCTCGTTGTGCAGTGTGACACTGTCCAAATATTTTCTTTGTCCCGCGGTTAAGACCTACCTACCCGGTACATATATATACGTGTGTATAGATTACTGCGGAGAGTCGAGAGACTTATATATGCATGTGTGTTTGCGTGTGCGTCGTGTGTGCACGCGTATGGGGGGTACGGCTTTCAGCGCGCGCGGCAGCAGCCACGATAATCCGATGGGGGTTTCGCATCGCTTCCGGGGGATTGGCTTCGATTGTTGTTACCTCGATCCGGCCGATGAAGATACCGGGATACAGGGTGTCCCAGACCTACCGCGCTCTCAGTCTCTTAGCTATGATCACTTCGGCGAACTTTCGATCGATTATCCCTCAGCGTTTAACGGATATTATTCGTTGCAATCGTTAAAATTTCCATTACTTTCTCTAGATATTTATTATTTTCTCTAGATATTCATATTTTCTTTAAATATTTTTCTAGATTTTTCTCCAGATATTTATTATTTTCTCTAAATATTATTACAATCTAGAAAACAAATCGCCATTTTCTTATATTTATTAATTTATTGATTTTAATTTTTAATTTTCTAATTTTCCCTAGATATTTATTATTTTCTCTAGATATTCATATTTTCTCTAAATATTTCTCTAGATTTTTCTTCAGATATTTATTATTTTCTTTAAATATTATTATAATCTAGAAAACAAATCGCCATTTTTCTATATTTATTAATTTATTGATTTTAATTTTTAATTTTCTAATTTTCTCTAGATATTTATTATTTTCTCTAAATATTATTATAATCTAGAAAACAAATCGCCATTTTTCTATATTTATTAATTTATTGATTTTAATTTTTAATTTATATTGATAAAAATTAAATAGATCGAGAAATTGTATAAGAGATAAAATTCATAGGAAATATTAGTGGAGGAATAGATCTCTTATTAAATTTTTTTAAGTATCTTTTAACGTCAAAAATGATTGCTGCCTAGATATTGAAACATTGCCATTTCTTTTTTTAACCTTTAATATCCGTATGATAAAGACACCCGGTGTAAATGCGCATGTATATACGATAAATTTTTTGATCGATAATACTTTTTTTTTTTTAAATAACAAGTGTTGCTGTACGAGAGATCGCAACTCGACGGGCGTTACTTAGAAACTCCCGTAATGCAATGATGACTCGTGTCTCGGGATGACAAGTTATTTCAGGATTACCGACGAGTCACGCGTCAGCGGATACGCATAATTTAGGATTAAGAAACCGAATATCCCATCGCTATCGACGACCGTGTATAACGAACGTGCGGTGTAACGTTGAAAATATTGTGTCAACCTTTTCCCTATCAGACGCCGACACCTTTTATTGCCTTTATAAATTGTATAAATTGTATAAATTATATAAAAATAGCTGACAGCTATTAAAAAGCTAGGATCTGAGAATGGGAAAAAATGATTATTTAAATTTATCAAGATTTTCACAATTTATCTTTACTTAAGATTATTTCACAGAAATACTATACATGTGTTGTGTCAAATCATGTATAAATCAATAAATATCAAATTGCGTCAACTTTCTCACATCAACAATTAATCTTGTTGCTTCATCTATATTTAATCTACAATTAAAATATTATAATCTAGAAAACAAATCGCCATTTTTCTACATTTATTAATTCTTCTTATATATACATATACGGTGTTGTGTTAGTTTGCAACAGGATTCAAGGGTTTCGAACAGAAAGCGAACTGAGTTATCTCTTAGAAAAGTCATATTTTCATCTCTTTGAGAATTAGAATTGTGTTTAAAATTGATAAGCGCATCTACAAAACTCGCTATCGCGACAGATATAGACTCTCGCAATAGGGCTGACTTTGCTGGCGCTTCGGCTTCGTAGCGATTCGGCGAATTTTATAAGCCCCAGGTGGTGATGGTGACGATGACGGTGGTCGTACGATAGTGATGTGGCAGCTCGGCTTTGATCGGTTGAAGGTTCCCTGGATGGCGATCCCGAGACGAGGGACAGCCAAACAGAGAACAAGAGCCCGGACGGCGGCGCCGGCGGTGGCAGCGGCGACGGCGGCGCCGGTTCGAAGCGACGTGGCCCGCGGACCACCATAAAGGCGAAACAATTGGAGATCCTGAAGACGGCCTTCTCGTCGACCCCGAAGCCCACCAGACACATCAGGGAACAGTTAGCGAAGGAGACCGGTCTGCCCATGAGAGTCATACAGGTAAGAGAAAGTTTCTCTCTCGCGTCTCACCTTCGTGTTTTGTGCCCTGTTTGAAAATTTGGCTTTTTAACATATATCGCATGTCCCAAACGAGCCACATAAATTTTTGTGTTAATTAAAAATAACTAATATTTTATTAAATTAATTAAATAATTAATTAATTAAGTCGGCGGCTTTTTTCGATCACTAAGTCTCGGCATTTTTGCTCTATTTTAACGAAATTTTAACGATTGCACTATGTTGTAACTAAATCTCGTGATACTAAGTGTCGAATAAAGTAATATTAAAATTTCACTAGAATTGATTTGATAATAAGAATAACAATTCGCTCTCTTCTCTCTTCTCAATTTATTTTATAATACTTGCTATTAAGACATATAAGTACACCGTTGTTTGTACAATTTTCAATTTTTTATTCTTATAGAAAGAATCAATATTGAAACAAATACTAAACAAAGAACAATGATTTTATTATCCTCAGAATAAGACCACTATCGGCACGAAGGAAATATGATGTTTTTATGCAGTCGCCGTCTAAATTGCCGTTAAAAGCTATGCTCGGAAACATTATCTACTATCGCCAACAACAAGGAAAAAAATGCGCCGACAAATCATTTGCCAGATAATAATTTGCTTGGCATTGGTAACGCCATATTATTTGCCGCGAACTAATTTCGCGACTGTGTCACCGGTAAAATTACGGTTTATCGGCGATAAAAAATTGTTTGTCATGGTTTTTGTGTGTCCTAGAATACAGAGGAAAGGAAAAAAAAATATAAAATAAAGTAGCTTAAAATGTACTGGGTGTCTACAATATAATCGAAAAGAGAATTGTATATATTTATAGTTTAATAATAGTAGCAATAACAACAACAAAGAAGAAAAACCATAATGTAAATAAGCAGGAATACTTTACAATATTAAAAAATGTGTTGTATTTTAATATTTATCTGAGCAAGATTCGTAATTGTAAGATATGCGAAAATTGATAGAGATGATAGAGAAAAGAGAAGAGACCGATCGTCGTCGTTAAATAATTCAGCGATTAAATTCGGCGCCCGGCCTTGCTGCGGTTCCAGGTCTGGTTCCAGAACAAGAGAAGCAAGGAGCGCAGGCTGAAGCAGCTGACGTCGATGGGCAGGAACCCCTTCTTCGGAGGCTCGCGTAAGATGCGCGGCTTCCCGCTGAATCTGAACCCGGGCGCTCTCGGCGGCGAGGATGGTCCGCCGCCCGGTTTCCCGTACTTCGGCCCCGACAAATTCGAATTCGGTTACGGCGGTCCGGTGGCCTTTCATCACGAGTTCTTCGGCGCTCATCCGCCCCCGCACCCGCACGGGCCGCACTTCGCCGGCACGGGAAATCCAGGTAAGTCTCTTCTCCCTTGGTTTATTTTCATCGCGGAAAAATAATGTAAGTTGCTCCCCCCAAACCTAACTTGCGAGAGTGGCACGGCATCAACCTACGTCTATCGAATAACAACTCGATTTTTCACTATTATTATCGCCCGCGTTTTCTTTGTATTACACTTAAAGGGACTAACAATTGTAAACAATAATATTTGTCGAAAATTAAGTCTTTTTTTGAGAATTTATTACGAAAAAATGAATTAAAATCGAGAAGTCCTTTAACAAAATGTTTATTAGGATTATAAACTATAAAAAAAATTTTTTTTAGTTGGGAAAATGCATTAAAAATGGCGCTACAAATGTTTGATTGAAAAGGATTTTTAAATAAGTTTTGCAATGATAACTCAAATACAGGAGCTCAAATCGACTTGAAAAAAATTGGGCATGTTTACGATATATATAATTTCGGATTGAATCTCTAAAAAGTCTGTGCGAACTTTAGTTTTCGAAAGAAAAATCAAATAGATCTGTTTTTCGAACTTTTTTAAAAAAATCACCATTTTAATCGCATGTTTGATTTTTTTTTCTCAAAAATTAAAATTTGCATGGACTTTTTAAAGGTTCAATCCGAAATTATACATATTGTGAACATGCTCAATTTTTTTCAAGTCGGTTTGAGCTTCTGTATTATTCTGAGCTTCTAAATTACAACAAAATTTACTTAATAATCCTTTTCGATCAGTCATCTGCAACGCCATTTTTAATGCATATTTAATTCAAAATCATAAAAAATTTTTTTTATAGTTTATGACCTTAATAAACATTTTGTTAAAGGACAATTCTCGATTTTAATTCATTTTTTTGTAATAAATTCCCCAAAAAAGATTTTATTTTCGACAAATACTATTGCCTAGTCCCCTTAAGAATAAATTCTAGTTTAGCGTTTGAAGCAAAAAAGAAATCGCGAGAGCTCCGAAAATATTAAACGCGATTTAAGAGAACGGTGTTGCATTTCAAACAAAGAACATCAATAATTCCGGGAACCTACTTTTTATTTCCTCTTTTTTATATCACGTATTTATTATGTATCTAAAATCTTATTGTTTTGTTGTGACAATATAAAAAAGTCGCGAGAAACCGCCCCGTTTGCCTCGAAAGATCGACTTGGGAGCAAAAACTGGCCGATCTACGCCGGAGCCCGAGAGTCTAGTCCGAGAAAATCTCGCGTAATTATAATAAACCCCTGAATCAAGTAGGTAGGGCCCCCGCGATAATTATGACAGCCGGTTTCGGAGATGGCCGGGCGGATACGATCCTCTCTGAGAGCAGTACGTAATCTGTTTCTGACAGGTCTGGACCCGGCCAGTTTAGCGGGCATGGCAGCGGCAGTCGCGGTGGCAGGGGAGTACCCACCTCCGGGCGCGGGGGGCGGCCCTCCGGAATTTCTCACTGGGCCCCCCGGACAGGGGCCCCCTGCGCCCACCGGCGGCAGTCCCGGAGAGTTCCTGGCACCTTCAGGTAAGAGAGGGAAATATCCCCGCCGAAGCCATTACCGCCGAAAAACCGACCGAATCGCGACCGCCGATCTACCTCAATCGTGCCGAGCCTGCCCGCGAGCGAACTTTATATTTGCGCTCTCGCACCGATATATTAGCGTTATTTTCACGATGCGGTCATTAATTCGCGTAGCGCTTTAAGAAAATTTAAGAAATGTTTTTATAGAAAAGAATAATAATTTCGCGCGAGTCATTTCTTTAAACGTCGATCGTAACTTTTCTAAACAGATCTAAATATTAATATTGTATATAGGGTGTCCTAAAATTAGACCGACAAACTTCAGGGGGTTGATTGTGTATCTTCAAACGATGTGAAAATTACAAAAGTGAGTAAAATCACTAGAGTATCTACGATGTCATTTGTCGAAATCTAGTAAATCTGTTCACTTTTGTAATTTTCACTTTGTTTCAAAGATAGACAATCGACCCCTGGTGGTTATAAAGGACACCAAACAAGCCAATTTTGCCAATAAACCCGTGTCCGCAAATGACCCGTTTTGCCATTAGAGAATCAAAGACTAACAAGAAAACCTCGCGAATTCGATAATTCTGATTTTGATGATTTAACCACATTAATAAAATTTTGAAAAATAATTTTTTTCATAGATTTTTGTCCTTGTTAATCTTTGATTCTCTAGTGTCAAACGGCTCATTTGCGGACACAGGTTTATTGACAAAATTGGCTTGTTTTGGTGTCCTTTATAACCATGAAAGTTTATAACCTGAAGTTTGTCAGTCTAAGTTTAGAACACCCTGTATATTAGCTCTTCCTAGATGCGATTAAACAGGGTGTCTACTCCCTGGAAAAACATGGAAAACCTGTAATTCTCAGGGATTCTTTTTTTTTGTACCTGGAAAAATCAGGGAATTCTCATGGAATTTTATTAGAACTCGGGGAATTTTTAAAAAATTCTCTCTTTAATAATTTTGTTTTTATACTGTAAGCAGTAGACAATCTGCCAATAAGTTATGTTGTGAATTATGAGTTTAAAATATATTTTAAATATATATCTATCTCTCTTTTTATATATATTCAATGTCTTAACAGAATATTAAATATCCAATACATATTTTTTATTTTAATTTTTAGTTATAAAAAATGAAAAAGGTTATGCAACTTTAAAATTTTTATCTTAACGAAAACTATTCAGTTTTTTTCCAGTACATTTGTAAATCTAACATATGAAACTTAAGTGGCTTTGTGTTTTTTCTTCGTGTGAATGTAAAGCATTAGAAAACATGTCCAATAAAGAAACTTATTTTAAGAATTGCAGCAAAAAATCTTTGAATATTCTCGTTACCTGGAATTTTGACCAAAAATACCTGGAAGATCAGGAAATTTTCAGGGAATTTTTTTACAAGATTTAAATAGAGACACCCTGTTAAATTTTTATATTAATATTCGTTTTAATTATTTTTCTCGACTCAACCTTCTTTAATTTCGAACGAATTAATCGGCGGAAAAGAAAGATTGTATAATATTCACAACGCCGTTCGTTCGTTTCGTGACGATTATTCGTGACGATTTATTATGCACATCTTTGTTAGATCGAACATGCCGTGTCGTGTTAATTAGAAACGCTTTAGTCTCGCGGTATCGAATCGAAACTGTTTCACGCCATTCAACGTTTCACGTTGAAACGAAAATTACACGTTGCCGTTAACCTTTCGCACGCGGTATCATTTTTATTATATCGCATCAGCGCTATTATTCGCACAGTCGCGATGTTATTTCGTGCACGAAGGATACGCGTGCGAGGGATTTCTAACTCGTAACAAGTTGGATTTTCTGCAACAAAGTGCGGCGGTGTGAATGTCATTTCCTTCGAAACCCGTCGTACGGATAATTGAGATCTGACAATCACGGCGTGACCTTTTGCGATACGTCCAATTTTAAAACTACATTTTCCCAACTTGCGTCAGATCTTCATATGCTGTGCCTTATCCGCCTGTCACCGACATATCAATCAAATCACGTATATCATTAAATCGTTGAAGAAAATATAGTTAGCACGATAATGGCATTAATAACCATAATATTCATAAGGCGAGATGTTTAGCGCTTAACGTGGCTTCTGTGAGCTCACGATCAGATCCGAGCTTGAAAACTTTGTAGTCCAAAAGATATAGACGTTTGTACAATATTTTTTACGTAGAGAAATGTAACATTAAATATTTTAATAAGTGAAATATGCATAGATACGTACATACATACATATTATATATATGTAACGCACAGACAAGTTTTTTTAATTAAAAATTTTTTTATGCTCAAATATGTTTTACTGTTTTAAAAGACATTGCATTTTAGATATCGCATCTTTTTAATGTGTTACAAGTAATAATAAATAAATTTTGTAGCATAAGTTTATTAAATGGCGAGCAATTTTTCAATATCACTATTTTTTATAGATACATAGATACGTACATACATATTATATACAGTGTTCCAGGTCAAGTCAATGAAACTTCAGGGTCTTATAGGAAATGAAATTTGAAACAAAAAAGTTCCGATAAACATAGCTCGGAAAACTCTTCGTTAAAAAAATATAGTTAATAAATTCTCTGTAATAATCAGTAATAGTTATGATCAAAGTTTAATAAGAACGTTTTTATGTTTAGATTTGCAATGTTTGCACTACAAATGTAGTGTTTACACAAAAACCATCGAAAGATGATTTTTTCAAGTTTCTGTTTCCTCAAGTTTTTGCGTTATTTTGAGCTTATTTTCTTTTGAACGTCTTATCAGAATTAAATGAAATTGGTGTAATTTAGTTTGTTATTTAATTACCCATCAGATTTATTTCGTTATTTTCTTTAAATGAATGAAGGGTTTTGAAATTATTTTTAAAAATCATCAAAAAAACGTGATTTTTCCAAGTTTATTAGCTATAACTTTTATCGAAGCGTTTCCGAACCTATATTTATCGGAATTTTTTTGTTCCAAATTAAATTTCTTATAAGATCCTAAAGTTTTACCTGACCTGGAACACTCTATATATGTAACACACAGACACACACATACATGTATTATTTAAAAAAAATACTGTGTGTATGATAATGAAACTCTCGAATGTTCGGGCTGACCAAGATTTTCCGTATTCCCTGCCTTTGTATCAGATATATAGCAAATCTGCAATAAATAAGGTCGAAAAGGAAAGTCGAGCAATTATACTGTCAGAGAGGTCGTTGAATTTATGTAAGAAATATTAAACGTAACACGATTTTATCGCGCGAGATCGTATATTAATATTTATAAACCGCCGGCGGCGGATTGTCTCGCCGACTTTCGCGGGACTTCCGGCCGCCGCTGGCTGGTCTGACCCGTTGCGTTGCGTCGCGTCGCGTTGCGTCGCGTCGCGTCGCGGGATTTAAATCTTAATTGGCATCGACGCCGTATGTGTGTGTTCGCTTGTGTTCCCAGGTGGTGCGCAGGGTAATCCGAGCAGCGGCGGGAACGGCGGTGGGCCAGGAGGCGGCGGCGGCGGCGGCGGTGGCGGGGTCGCGGCCGGCGGATTTCTGGAGCCGCACCAGATGCAGAGCGAAGGGCTGGCCTGGTAGTACGAGTTTTAATTAACGTGTCCCTTATAATAATAATAATAATAATTCCGCCCGCACGCCTGAGAAAGAGCGAGATGGAATCGCGAGATCGCCGCCGGAGAGCGGAGGGGTGGTGCGAGACGCGGATCTCGCGTCCGAGGGCGACGGAAGGATCGGCGCTTCTCGTTGCTTTTCCTTCCTTTCCGTATTCTTTTCTCTTTTTTCTTTCTTCGTCTCCTCTCCTCCTCTTTTGCAATCGACTCGATCGAGACTCTATCGATCCTTGGTCGACACTTTCTGTAAGATACAGACCACGCGCGCGCGAAGCGTTTTGTCCGAGAGCGCCGGATTGATTCACGGTTAATTGCGCAGTCGCGACGCTATTATCTTTATTATTACGCATCTCGGCGCCGCAAACGTCGATGTTACTATTTTCCTTATTATTAATATTATTATTATTATTATTAATTATTATATTATTATTGTGTATAAAATTCGAAGGTCCCTATCGTGTAATATTGTACCCTCCCTGTTGATTATTTTTTTGGAAACACCCTGTAGATAACTGCTGTTGTACACCTGATAAAAACGCGAATCGCTAGACACACGCGCACATATGGCATACACGTACACGCCACTCGTCACACGCGCTCGCGTACACACACACATACAGACATACAGACACTTGGACACACGCTGTACTAATATTATCATTAAAGTATAAATATAAATAGGAAACGTGTAATTTTTTTTGTATCTGTTAAGGCGGCGAGATCGATGTAAATACACACACGAGGGAAAAAAAAGAACACACAGAAACACTCTCTGTCCTCCTCTCTCTTTGCTGAAATGCGCGCGAGCCGATTTGCGCTGGACTTACTCATTAAACGCCACACCGGAAATAAGATATATATGTGTATCGTGACGCAACACACACAATAACACCGAGTAAGGCAGATCGAGAAAAAAGAGATGCGCCGCCGCGACGCATAACGATTATAAATATTATTATAATAAACCACCTCGTATTTCCGTATGCGTGCATTTCCTTCATTTCCTTCTTATTATCATGTGACGACGTTTCTCCTCAACTGGATAAATGATGTCAAAAAGATGGGGGGGGGGTGGAACAGTTACATAATTGATCGCGTTGACAATTTAAAATATTATAAGTATTTCGTATTTATATTGAGTAATTAATTTAAAATTTACTTAAATTGAATTACGTACAAATTTAAATTCAAAAAATTAATCGCACATTTAAATTAAAAGGAATTAATTTCATACTGTTTCCGCGAGTAATTGGGTGGTTGGTTTTTACAAAAAATATTTCACAAATTCTAGACAATTGAATAAATTGTCCGCAAGATTAAAATTGATCGAGATCGCACCACTATCGATGCGACAAATCCTTCGCTTAATGTTAATGAAAAATGTGTACGTGTGTAATCATCGAATGTAGATAGCGATCGGCCTGCAAGTGCACCCTTGACGGAAGTTAATGAGGTAAGTGACTATTTACATTTTTATAAGCACGTGTCATGCTGTCTTCGATTTCCGTACATATTGACATCGACGGACGTCGTTCAACTTGTCACTGTCGTCAAGTCGATTTCAGTGGCATTATCCTAATGAGCAGCGACGCGATACTTGACCACGGATTCGATACAGTGGCACGATAGTACGCCGAGGAAATCGAGGAAGTCGTGTCGTTTTTTGCGCGCTTATGATAATTCAATAATTTTAAAAACTGAAATCAATTCTCTGCAATTTTCGAGATACGTAGTTTATAAATTATGTCAGGTTTTCTGTATATTTTTGCATACGCTTTGGGCAGCTTTCGTATGCAGTTGTCGCGTTTATATGCCGCCAATCAAGTATGCCACATAACGTTACAGCACGCAGTTACACTATGTTAAATGTATACGCCGCGTGTCGGCCTGTTCGCAACGGGCGCTTTTTTCGCGCGTCAAAAAGCGCGTTGGACTTATTCAAAAGGCAATCCGACTAAATACTGGAATGACGTGCGTAGGAAAAATTCAAAGCGAAAAGCAGTTATACACTCGTCGCGTATGATGACGTAACGGAATTACAAACAACAACGCCAACGTTCCGTCTGCAAATCCATTGTTGAAATTTTGTTAAATATGGTACTCGCATCCTAATGTTTTTTATTTTCTTGTTGATTTACAAATAATTTCTACAATAATTGTATTATAATAAAAATTATATTGATATTAAATCCATAAAATGGCAAAATATTATGTAATGATATTTTAATTAAATCTCTCTTTTCTAGAATTACTTCAACTATTTGTTATATATATATAACAATTATAATATTATTAATATTATTAATATTTCATATATAATATATATATTTAAATATGTAATATGAAAAGTTTTGACAGAGAGAGAGAAATATAAATATAATATATCAAAAACATTCCGTGTATATGCAATATTGAAAAAATGAAATATTAAAAATTATTTCTACTTTTGACTGAAATATATTTCTCACAATTCCTCCATCAAATATTTTTCCATTATTAAAATTTATTATTAATTACGCCATTAATTAATAATAGATATAAATCACTATTGTGACTACCATCACCAGGTTCTCGGTTACTTCTATCTGTTTATTCTTCTTTTTTTTTTGTTCTTTTTCTTGCAAGAAAAGTGTTCTTGATGAAGGGGAACGAGCTCAGGTGGCGAGTCCGAATCCTTCTTCCCAAATCGACGGCCGTAAACGCATCTGCGAGCGGCGTCGCCCTGACGTCGTTAGCGGATCCCGGAGTCGCGTCGGTTGTCCTGAGAAAAGGAAAAGAGGAGGGTGCAAGGCCTGGACATCTGGTGAATTCGATTTTGATGTGTTTCTGCGCCCCCGGGGGTCGAGCGAGAACGTCCTTCGCCTCGCATCCTCGACACGGCCCCTCTGGGGCCGGCAACGATGCCGCCGCGTGTACATATCCCCATGTGTTTGGCGTACATCGCGTATATACAAGCGGCTCCTACATTCCCGGCGCTTGTCGCAAGTGCATCTATTAAGTGTGCGCACACACAATCGTTGGTCCCGCGTCGCAGTTTACGGCTACACATGAGCGCTAACGAGGTTTCGTTTAAAACAGCGGCGTTGACAGGAATTTTGTTAAAGGCCCACGATTTGAAACTTTGTCTATTGTATTTAATTTCTTTTTAGTTATCCATTTCAAGTTTATTTTAATAAAAAGTGAGCTTTAAATTATTATACAGGATGTTCCAGGTTAGGTCAATGATATATAATATATATATTTAAATATGTAATATGAAAAGTTTTGACAGAGAGAGAGAAATATAAATATAATATATCAAAAACATTCCGTGTATATGCAATATTGAAAAAATGAAATATTAAAAATTATTTCTACTTTTGACTGAAATATATTTCTCACAATTCCTCCATCAAATATTTTTCCATTATTAAAATTTATTATTAATTACGCCATTAATTAATAATAGATATAAATCACTATTGTGACTACCATCACCAGGTTCTCGGTTACTTCTATCTGTTTATTCTTCTTTTTTTTTTGTTCTTTTTCTTGCAAGAAAAGTGTTCTTGATGAAGGGGAACGAGCTCAGGTGGCGAGTCCGAATCCTTCTTCCCAAATCGACGGCCGTAAACGCATCTGCGAGCGGCGTCGCCCTGACGTCGTTAGCGGATCCCGGAGTCGCGTCGGTTGTCCTGAGAAAAGGAAAAGAGGAGGGTGCAAGGCCTGGACATCTGGTGAATTCGATTTTGATGTGTTTCTGCGCCCCCGGGGGTCGAGCGAGAACGTCCTTCGCCTCGCATCCTCGACACGGCCCCTCTGGGGCCGGCAACGATGCCGCCGCGTGTACATATCCCCATGTGTTTGGCGTACATCGCGTATATACAAGCGGCTCCTACATTCCCGGCGCTTGTCGCAAGTGCATCTATTAAGTGTGCGCACACACAATCGTTGGTCCCGCGTCGCAGTTTACGGCTACACATGAGCGCTAACGAAGTTTCGTTTAAAACAGCGGCGTTGACAGGAATTTTGTTAAAGGCCCACGATTTGAAACTTTGTCTATTGTATTTAATTTCTTTTTAGTTATCCATTTCAAGTTTATTTTAATAAAAAGTGAGCTTTAAATTATTATACAGGATGTTCCAGGTTAGGTCAATGAAACTTCAGGATCTTATAGAAAATTGAATTTGGAACAAAAAAGTTCCTATAAACATAGGTCCGGAAATGTTTCGTTAAAAAGTTATAGCTAATAAATTTTCTATAAGTAATTAGTTATGATCAAAATTTAATAAGAAGAATTTTTATGTTTACATTTGCAATATTTGCACAAATATAGTGTTTACACAAAGATCATCGAAAGATGGTTTTTTAGTTTCTGCTTTTTTTGAATTTATTTTCTTTTGAATGTCTTATCAGAATTAAAAGAAATTGGTGTAATTTGGTTTATAATTTAATTACCCATCAGATTTATTTCGTTACTTTTTTCAAATAAATGAAAGATAACAGTAATTTTAAAGCTTACATCATTACAAAAATGAATGATAAACGGAGTTTTTTTGCGTTATTAAACATATTTAACACTTTAATATTAAATTTATATTGAATTTTTCTTAATTATATAAATAATATAATTTATAATTATATGTAAGAGAGACATTGGAACGGTTTCAGGCATAAAATAATTTTCAGATAAGAACCTTTCACTTTGGAATATGCATGCAGAAATCTGAAAAATATGCATGTTGAATATTTTTATCAATTTATTAAAAAGAATGTCTTAAGATATTATATTTAATATATGCAGTGAGTTTTAAAAAGAGTGCAGATTTTTTGTCTAGTTGCATAATTTAGGCTCTTGTCAAACTAATTCATATATATATGAGAAATATTATTTGTCAAAAAAACGTGATTTTTCGAAGTTTATTAGCTATAACTTTTTAACGAAGCGTTTTTGGATCTATGTTTATGGGAACTTATTTGCTCCAAATTCAATTTCCTATAAAACACTGAAGTTTCATTGACCTGACCTGGAACACCCTGTATAATTGTAAATAGAGCTTTTTATTAAAGATGTTTGACTACAATAGATACTAAAAAAAAATTATATGAATCAAATGGTATAAAATCTTTAAAAAATAACAAAAATAGTAGCTAATGTTTGAATAATATGATTTTTTATTATTATAAGGGAGATATTTCTCTCTCTCTCTCTAAAACAGCAGCGTTGACAGAAATTTCGTTAAAGAACTTTCACGACTTGAAATTTTATCTGTTTTTTGTCGATCGAACAAATTTTCTTTTTCATATTAAAAAAAATGTTTGCTCTCTTATTTATAATAATAAGAAAATATTAAAATTGAAATATTATGCCATCGAATCTATGTTGCTATTCTTATGTTTCTTTTTTCTTAATTTTTTTTTTAAAAGGACATAATTTGATTTAACTTCTTTTTAGTTATTCATCGTATTCAAATATCTTTAATAAAAAGTGAGCTTTTAAATATTATATAATCCTAAAGAGAACTTTTTATTAAAAATCTTTGACTACGATAGATAAAAAAATTATTAAAAGAAAATGATATATAAATCGAATACTATAAAATTCTTAAAAAATTAAAAAGAAACGAAAATAGAGTAACTAATGTTTGATGGGATAGCATGATTCTTTATTATTATAAGGGAGGCATTTCTCTCTCTTTAACAAGAAAACATAGATTACATCTGTGAAATAATTTAACATTAAAAGCGCTTGGCCCCGGAGAATTCGACGTGACCCCTTTTATATCATCGGGCTGTCCATGTGGCGAGAGTTTGGCGTGTAATTTACCCGGATAGTTACCGCATGCGCGCGCGCGCACGTATGTAACGCACGATGTAACGACGTTGACGGAGGCGTCGGTCTTCCGTGTAATATGTGTACTCTGCGACGTTGGCGGAGTCGTCTCCTCCGGGATATCTCTCGTGAGATTCGACAGATGCGCGATCCGCCTCCGTGCCCCAGGAAGCCACGGGCTCCCGCGGGAATTTTGCAGGGACAAACCGTCCCCGGGGGGTCGCAACCCCCTCCCGATCTCTATGTATCCTCGTATTCTCCTATTACCTTCGTTCATGCGGGGATAAGAAAACGAGAGCAAACGACATTCTTGTGCACCGTTATCGCATTAAAAGGATAAAAATCTGATCAAATCCCGCCGTGATTATCTGCTGGATATTAATTAACTGTCACATGCGGAAAAACAGTAATTTTAAAGCTTACATCATTACAAAAATGAATGATAAACGGAGTTTTTTTGCGTTATTAAACATATTTAACACTTTAATATTAAATTTATATTGAATTTTTCTTAATTATATAAATAATATAATTTATAATTATATGTAAGAGAGACATTGGAACGGTTTCAGGCATAAAATAATTTTCAGATAAGAACCTTTCACTTTGGAATATGCATGCAGAAATCTGAAAAATATGCATGTTGAATATTTTTATCAATTTATTAAAAAGAATGTCTTAAGATATTATATTTAATATATGCAGTGAGTTTTAAAAAGAGTGCAGATTTTTTGTCTAGTTGCATAATTTAGGCTCTTGTCAAACTAATTCATATATATATGAGAAATATTATTTGTCATATACAGGGTGTATCCTAAAAAGTGGGAAGTATTGCAATGAGAGATTCAGGACACAAAAATAAGAGAAAAAGTTCATATAAACATATGTCCGATATGACCTTGTTTTCAAATTATAACTTGTTTTATTTTGCAATAGAGTTAAGATAGCATACTTGGATATTGGTTTGCTGTTTATGTACAAGATTTAAAGGACTTAAGGTCTTGTTAATTTGTAGACATAAACGCGTATTATTTGTGTTGTAAGTGATACGGTTCATATCTTGTGTTCAGTGAAGGTAAGGTATTCGTGTCGTACCTTAGTACTATTAACGATAGAAGAAAATTCAAGCAATACCCGAAATTTTTGAAAAAGTCAGACAATCTATGATGCGACGTGTTGAAACCTGTATTCAAGTTAGAGGTAGTCATTTTGAGCACTTCCTGTAACCGTAATTATCTTAATTCTGTTGAAAAATAAAACAAGCTATAACTTGAAAACACGATCATATCGGACATATGTTTATATGAACTTTTTCTCTTATTTTTGTGTCCTGAATCTCTCATTGCAATACTTCCCACTTTTTAGGATACACCCTGTATAGGTATATATAAATTATATAATTTGATAGGCTAAATTATATATACAATTAACAGAAGATTTACATTCTTCTTAAATTATTCTATAATATCTTAAAATATCTTTTTTTACTTTGATAAATATTTGATATACAGGGTGTTCCAGTTTAAGTTAATGAAACTTTAGAATCTTATAGGAAAATGAATTTGGAACAAAAAAGTTCCTATAAATATATGTCCAGGAACGCTTTGTTAAAAAGTTATAGTTAATAAACTCTCTGTAAGTAATTAGTTATGATCAAAATTTAATAAGAACATTTTTATGTTTGTATTTGCAATGTTTACACTACGATTGTCGTGTTTACACAAAAACCATCGAAAGGTGGTTTTTTATTCAAGTTTCTGCTTTTTTCGTTGTTTTGAACTTATTTTATTTTGAACACCTTATCAGAATTAAATGAAATTAGTATAATTTAGTTTGTTATTTAATTGCCCATCATTAATTTCGTTACGTTTTTTTAGATGAATAAAGGATTTTTGAAATTATTTTTAAAAATCATCGAAAAAATGTGATTTTTCGAAGTTTATTAGCTATAACTTGTTAACGAAACGTTTTCGGATCTATATTTATAGAAATTTTTTTGTTCCAAATTCAATTTCCTATAAAACCCTGAAGTTTTATTGACCTGATCTGGAACACCTTATATATTTTCCATATTTCTGCGTGCATATTTCACGTCTAAATCATTTGGATTCTTCAAATAATCTTTAGATATTTTCACAACGGCGCAAACTGCGATATAAACGTTATCTACACCATCGATATAATACCGGCTATACATTCACCGATGGGTATCTACCCGTCAGAGAGACGTTCGAGGAGATATGTAGAACAGGACGATGAAGAGGGGTTCCCAAGGGGTGGTGGTTCCAGGGCTAAGGGCCGCCGAGGGCCGTGTCACAGTCCAACGCGTTTCGGCGACTCGCTCACGTGTCCGCGCACGTGTCGTAAAACGAGTCCCTCCCCTTCCCTCTCAGTCTGCTATCATTATGCAAGGAGGCCTTACAAATCACGCCCTGCTTACCGTGGGCGCTGTCATAAGCTCGAATTAACGCGACAGAACTTTGAATTAACCCCCGAAACCCACATCCCCTTCGATCGTCCAAACACCGTGAATTTCCCTTCTCTTCAAGTTCTTCTTCAAAAAGCTCTTTTTGAGGAAGCCGTTGAGCTGGTTTCGACGCCGTCCGATCGATTCGCTGTCGCTTTGATATGAATTGTTTAGTTTCAATTGACAAGTTCAGTTATTAAGTTCGACCAGATCTTTATCAATCTTACGTAAAAAGATACTTGAAATTAAATTTACATTAAAATTTTTTTCTATCTATATAAATTGTTTATCTCTTAAAGAAGTTAAAAGATTATTGTACATTAAAGAAAACACACACACACTAATATATAAAATTCGTGTAGAAATAAATGATCGTTGATGCATAAAATTGATCAAAATGTTCGTTTTTGTTTGTTTTTTTTTTTTTTAATTAATGAAAATATCTTGTAGGAAAGAAATCGTATCTGATATTTCACAAACTCTAGTACGTTTCTCTGAGAAAAGAGTCTCCTTTCATGAAAACATAAATGCGACAGATTCAACGATCGTACAATCGCGATAGCGTCGTCTACTTTATTCCTTCAACGATACCATCCTACGCATAAAGTCGCTCATCTCCGGAGACTCTCCCTCCGTCTGGTTCCCCTGCTCAAGCGTACTTTTTTTTTTCTCTTGGAATCGTCACGAATTCGGATGACGTCGATCCACGTGGGACGGACGACACAATGGAGACGTCGGGTGGCGACGTTATCGCTGCGGATCCAGCGAACGAAGAGGAGGAAAGCCACGCTCGTGTCGTACGTTATTTCCGTCTTTCTTAAAGCGAACGCGTTAGAAGAGTCGGGTGGAGACCAGAAGTTCGTCCGGCAGACGGACCTCCTGGCGTTCCGCCTGGGCTTAGGCTAATCCGAAATCCGGATTACCTGTGCGTCCCACAAGCCGTCCTGTCTTACAGACGTTTGCGCGTCGCGGCAACCGATAGTTTGCTTCTTTTTTTCTTTCTTAACGCGGCATTAACTGTGCCTTCATGTGTGACGTCCTCGGAACGCGAAAGCGAATGTGCCTTTCTCTATACACAGGGTATCCATCTCCCACCGTTCTCTCTCTCTCTCTCTCTTTCTTTTTCTTGGAGCTGGGATAAACACGGACGTAGACAAAGGTATTCCGATCGCGTATTTGTCGGTCGTTGTGTTAGCTGTCAAGTTCTCGCGTCGTAGTGACATTGAGAAGGAGATCTTTGTGTCTCTCTTAAAAGAAGTTCTTGGGCTTTTCGGAAAGTTTTTAGGAAAAGCGTGGAAAATTGTAGAATTGCAAAGAGAAAGAATAAGTCATTATAATATATAAAAGAAGATATTGTGTACAAAATATGAAATTGAAGTTATTTAAGCGGACAGATATTAACGCTGTCGTTATTTTTGACGGATTAAGTCTTTGATTTGTAATGGCATTTTATGCAATTAATATATTATTATGGAATTATATATATTATTGTTAATAATTATTATGGAGAATTTCGGAAGACTTAGAACATATTTACCGTCACTATCGCAAAATAAAAATATTTATTTTGATTCGTTGAATATAATAATAAACAATTATAATTATATTTTAAAAAATCAAGGTTTTTTTTATAAAAAATTTTAATTAACAATTTTTTTATAAAAAGATTTGTTCATGTCATATAAATGCGACAAAAATATTTTGTTAATTTGACAAAATCTGATAATAGTATTTTGCGAAATTTGTCCTTCCCGCGTCCGTTATCAAAATTTTCGTGTTGCCTTGTATATAGAGTGTATACATATATGCATACGTAGTCTGATTCAACGTAAACGTGGCGCTCTTTGCAGCATTCTTATTACCATACATGCATGTAAATGCACGTATCGTTCGCCATATACGACTTTATCTCCGCCTGTAAAACACGTGCATTTTTGTTACGCAAATTTCTAAAACGGCGTAAAATTCCGATCAGAAGTGATGCGCCGCAGCTGCATCTGCGCAAACGGCCTTTCATCGCGCGAATATTCAAGCAGAACGATTAGCAAATCGATTATCAAAGTATTCGAAACTTTATTGTCTTAAAATATATTACTTTTGAATTTTTTGATTTGTTATACCGTAATTTATACTAGTAAATAAATTTGCATGAACATTTGCTTTTTAAATGAATAATATTTATAATAATAGTTATAATTAATTTACATTAATAATAACGACAATAATATCACTATTAATAATAATGACAATAATAATAATATACATATATTAAATGTTAATAATATTACATTAATAATAAAAAAATAATATATACCGTTAAATACTAATTTACTTCGCCATGAAAAGGCAATAAATGGAAAATTCCTACATATAAAATTTTGATGTGAATTAAAAATTGTTCGCGTTTAAAGAAATATCTTTCACGTTCGCCTTCTTGGCGATTTCCCACCCTAATCGTTCCATACACGCTTGCACCCTCTCGACCTGCTTATCAGGGCGCCTGCCCGTCCCTCGTCGACGAGATAAGTATTTGCTATTTAAAATACCAGCTCCGGTCTCGCGCGCGCGGGCCCCAAGATAAACCGCTCGTGTCGAGGGGTTGGTCGACGTTGCGAGGGAACGAACACTAGAGAGGGAAGGGGAGAAAGAGGGGTTGATTATAAACCGAAGGCAACAGAGAAGGTTCTCGGGAGGGGGGAGGGGGGGATACAGGAGGGTAGCGGGTGGAAATGAGGAGCGGGGGTGGGTTTACGCGCAGGGGCGGTGGAGTGTGCAGCAACAGCAGCCACGGCGGTGGTCCACCGTGAGGGTGGTTTATAGGGGGTTGTACCGGGCATTGTTGTATAAATAGGTTTGGCGAGTTAGGGGTTGCTACCCCCGAGGGAACTGCACATGTCCGCATCGATTATACCACCCCTTCCCCGCGTACAATCTCTCTGTCTCTTTCTCTATCTCTCCATCTTTCTCTCTCTCTCTCTCCCCCTCCTTCCCTCCCTCTTTCTCTCTTTCTCTCTCTCTCTCTCTCTCTCTCTCTCTCTCTCTCACTCTATTTTTCACCCTCTCGCGTCTCAGGCCTCTTCTCGAAGCTCTACCATCGGGAGATGGCTTCGATTCCCCCCTTATCGTACAACACATCCCGCTCTTTTTCTCTCTCTTTCTCTCTTCCCTTCGTGGCGTCTCTGTTTTTTCTCCGTTCCTCTTTCTCTTTCTCTCGTTAAAAAGTTTTATTCCTCTCTTTTTTCGTCCTCTGCTTTCTCGCTCTCGGCATCACTTTCGGATCACCCTCGCGCACCCGACGAATGCTTTCTCTCTGCGGTGCCTACGGGGCACGCCGCTCGGTTATTTTCAAGCCATTTGCTTTGTAAACGCACGCAATCTCGGCCAGGCCACCCCCGCGCGCCTACACCCTCTCTCGCCGTCTTCCACCGTAACCTTCGACCCCCGCGCGGACGCGACCCCCGGTCGCATGCTCGCGCTCTAGTTTGAATATTCAAACTCTCACGCGGTAAGTTCGTCTTTTTTCCGATCATGAAGGCTCCCGCTGCGATATCTGATTTTTATTCTTCTGATACGAAACATTATATTCTTATTATTTTCAATAGTTGGTCAACCGAGTATCTACCGTTTTCTATTATTTTTCTATTGTTTGTTAAATATTTTACTTTGGGTTTTAATATTCTTTATATATGAATACAAACAAAATTCCAGACGACACAAATGGTCAAAAGACATTTTTAAGAAATAATCCTTTAAGATATAATTTCTAGTCGAGAAGACGCCATAAATCTTTGAAACGTCTTTCAAACGTCTTTTTAGGTCTTATTTAGGACGTCACACCGTGCTATACAGGATAATTCCTCAAGGGGAATCCTCAAACATTTTTATTCTAATTTTTATCTCTCGTAATCTCTCATCTTATATAAATTCATATTACAGCTATTCTTTGTCGCAACATCTTCACATCGGTTACGTTCAAGTCGTCGAGCTACATCGGAAAAACCAAATCAACCCGTAATTGGCAAAGGGTCGTTCACGAGCTTAAACAGTGTGTCGGCGGTGGCGCAGCGGGGGTGGGGGTGTGGGAGGCAGGGAAGG
>NW_021849121.1:455280-458630 GCF_003651465.1 Formica exsecta | reverse complement strand
CCTGCCCGCCCGCCCGAACGACCCCGCCGGCACCTGGCGCATGACAGAGTACACTCCGCTGGAATCACAACCCCCAACCCTCGCCCTCGCCCCGACGAACGACGACGACGACGACGTTACGGCGCGTTTGACCTCGTGTTTTTATTAACAACAGGTACCGTCACGGTCCATCGGCGATGACGGCGCGATTTCTCGATCGGGCCCGCTACAGCCCTTAGGGCTGTGTTCGAGCCTGGACGCTGGAAAATCTCGGCGGGACAGCGATCTCGTAGATTGCGCCTGATGGATTTTTTCTGTTCTCGCGATTTAAGGGGCGATCGGGAACGATCGTATTTCTGAGGTAAATGGAAATATAACTTTTACAATTTTGTCGAAAGGTATTAACTTAATTATTCTTTCCGATCATTAGAAATTAAAAGGGTAGTAAAAAAACAAAAACTTTGGGTAAAAAGCTCGGTAAAGATACTGTTTTTTACTCTCCCAAAAATGGGTTTTTTATTTCATTAATTACTTAGAATGTCCATTTTCGAAAATTTATAGCAAAAATCTAATTTTGATGCATATTTATTAACCTTTGATGCACGGCTTTGAAAAATAAACATCAAATTTACTAAAATTAGATATCAGATTCCATGTCCTGTGTTATTCTCACTTCTGGTCCACAAAATAAGAAAAATAACAACAGTTTAATTATGCTTAAGAGAGTTTTCTTCTAACTTTTGAAACTTTAAAAATAAAAAAACATCAAAAAATACCATTAAATTATAAAAATCAAAATTAACCTGTTTTAAAATATTCGAACTCAACTGATTAAAATGCGAAGTAGTAATCAGCTTAGCCACATCCATTAAAATTAATTACTGACCCAATAAACAAAATTAATTTAATTCCCATATCATCTTTTGTTTGAAGAAAACTGGCACTATAGTTTAAAATTATCAAAAAACTGTTTCTTACTCAAAAATACCGATTTTTTACTTAGTTTCTTACCTCATTTTTAAAAAACTCATCCGATCACACAGTTTTTATTTTGCTTATTTTGTCAAGGAATTAATTGCGTTAATTATAATCAGGGTAATATGTCAAATAGCTTCGACAGCTCTGTAGTTACGTTCGTTTAAATTTTCATTTAGAGTTTCGTTAAGATCAATTAAACACTCATTTAATTGCGCGATTTGTGAGAATGTGACTGGCAAGTGGATTTAGACCGTCTGGTCAGACTCGCGTATTATTGACCATCCATTTCGCGTCCAATAACTGGACGTAAATTCGGAATCGTCTGAACTGAAAGAGAATATGAAATTGCAGGACAGGGTGAGCGGGTGCGCCTTTCTCCTTCTCTCTCGTCGATTCGTAATTCCGGGATGCTTGGCTACGGGGTGACTCCGCCGAGGGTAATTGTGTTTCGCGTTGTCCTAATTGTGTTAGCGAGTCTTATGGGGGGATTAACGTAGTTTGGCAGAGATTGCCGTCGAGTCTTGTCGAGTGTTGCCGCTGCTGGAAGAATAACCCGGCGGCGATGACGAACGTTCGCTCATCGGAAAATTATTTTTCAATTGCTGTCACAAATGTTTTGATATGTTATAAGCATCGTGAAATATTATTTACAATTAATATTTTTAGGATTATGAAATTTGCATCGTGGAAATATTATAATATATTTATGTAAGAACTTATAACACATGGGTGAGACGATTTACAATTATCATATGAGATATATTAAGAAGAAAATACTCAGTATAACAGATAAAACATCGAAGAGAGTTGTCATTTATTGCAGTTTTTTATATTTATCAATATTAAGTATTGTGATAGTTAAATTTATAAGAAATTAGAGTAATTTATTATTAATTATTTTTCAAAAATTATTAAATAAAAATATTATATAAAATATTATATAATAATTATTAAATGTAAAATAAACATTACAATTAGATTCAGACAAAGTATATTTATTTAATGTTTCATATACTGGTTGAATATAAATTTAAAAGAGATAAATAAACAAAAAAGTATAAGCACAATAATAATAAATATAAGTAAATGAACAGTAAATATTCAAATATACAAATAGGTTTAACATACGCGTACAAATGCACACGCATGTAGATTTATAAAATGTGTGTAAATTATATAGTATACATGTGGTTGCTACATCATATAATAAATTTTCAAACTTCGCCAAATGCATTTATGGAATTTTGGCAAATTTGATGTACGGAACCGTCAAAAAAACGATGCTTAACGCGCGCGTAAACGACAATGGGCCAATTTTCAGCGGTAATAATCGTCACAATAGAACGGGCAATATTAGCACCCCTCATTCACGGATGTAACATCGATTCCGCGGCGATTATCCGCCGCTGCACCGACCGCCGCTACAATTTCGTACCACGCCTCCCTCACCCTCCCTTTCTTTCGTGGGGGGTGGTACGCGCGAAACACGGCGGTAACGACGCGTCGACATAAGGAAGACACCGGTACGTATAGTATATAGTAATAGAGGCACTTAGACGGGGTGAAAAATCGTCTATTCGCGGAGCTACGCCCTCCATCTGTCCACTTGCTGTCTCTCCTCCCTTCTCTAACCCTGCGTCCCGATAGAGGCACGCGTGACGGGAAGAGGGTGAAAGGGTCACCGCGGGGAAGCTTCTCCTCGTACGTAGGGTCTCAGTCCGTCTCTTTTGGGGGCTCTAACTCGCTTAAAATGCGACACGCGAGAGGGGGTGAAGAGAGAAATGGTGTTCGAGTCGGAGGGACGAACAGGTGTCCGCGGAAAAGTGGGTGTCCCGAACCGGGGTGTCGGCGGGTGAATATCATATCGCCACTTTACGGCGGGGTTTACGATGCGCGTTACGCGCCGAGGGGCGGCATACACTTGCGCATACACACGCAAATACACACACATGCATACCAGAGGGTTGTGCGGAGGACGGCATGGCGCCGCCACGGTCTAATCGCGTTCCTGCGCGCTAATTAATACGGCGTCGCTGACTGGCGTCGGGGATGTAAAATGTTTTCATGGCGTTTCTCAAGGGGAAACGGGAAGGAGAGAACGAGGAATCGAGGAGGAAGGGATAAAGTGGACTCGAGAGCCGGCGGGTGCAGGAGCGAGCGTGGGCCGTGAAATTTGACTTGGATCGCGTAAATTTTAGAGACGTCGAAGTACGAATCGCTCACCACAGTTTCTGTGGGAAATTGCGCTTCCGCGTTTCTCAAACGCCAGACAAAGGCCGTGTACCGCGGTGATAATTAAAGACGCTTGGAGAACGCGAAGTGATAAGCGGTGAGCGCGCGGAGAGAAATGGCCCGATGGATTTTTCGATAAAACGATGCTTTCTTAGCGTCGT